>NC_141265.1:22162500-22395000 GCF_054856545.1 Hippocampus guttulatus
CTTCAGAATAACAAAGCTCTGTCTTTTGGCGTCATCAACTCTTAGAAAGAATGTGTTGGGTTGGTACTTTTTGTCACAAAGTATCTTTGTGACATAAAAGTTTAAAAAAAAAAGGAAGAGACTTTGTTTAAAAAAATGACATGGGGGTAGAACTTGTCAAGATGAATCTGAGCATTCCTGAATATCTTTGTGAGGCAAGACAACAGCACACGTTTCATTGTTTTGCAGTGAATATCCATTCAATGAAATTTTTTGTCATCTTTTTTGTGTGCACGTGTGTGTGTACAACTGATGAATGGTTCCTTTGGTGCACTGATACAAAGGGTTCAGTGAATGCATATATGAAATTTGTAGGGTGCAGTACTCTCAACAACATTATGAACCACTGGTTTAACACAAGGTAAGCACATACTGACAATTTGGCCAAATTTGAGCTTTTTCACTCCCTGGAAATCAAAGGCTGCCAAGGCCTGATTATCGAATGTTTTGAGGATTATCCTGTCCGATTTTCCAGTGTTGTGGGCTGTGATAAGAGTGATCTGCTCAAAATCCAGTCTTGGTTACAAACAAAGGCTTAGAAAGCGACCTGAAGCTTGCCCCCTTGCCCGACACAAATAGAAGAGCAACTGTTTGTGTCGAGTGATTGTATAACACACCACCGCAGACATTCATCACAATGAAAATGACAATTCGAATTAGCCAAACAGTTATCTTCTTTTTCTTTGGACTCCTGATTTATCCTTCATTGTGTTTTTTTTCCGGAATTCTGGTTATCCTGTGGCACCATTCTGAATCTCATGAGTCAGTCTTGATACTACGACAGACATCGGTGTGATGTGTTGGTCATCTTGACATACACACGACATTCAATAAGAGCCGTGAGCACACGTCAGTCATTTCTTCATCGTGTGGGGTTTCTCACGTTTTAAAGATCATTTGGTTTGTGACCTGATTAATATACACGTATCAGAAAAGTCATCAAATCATAATTTCAAACCCAAATTCAAAGTTTTTCCCTTCAATATGGACGGCAATCAGTCCTGACATTTACATAGGGATCCTGCGGTGTTTGCTCCATTCAGTACAGCTTCTTCACCTTGACTACACACCAACTTACAATGTCCTGAGCATCTGACAGTTACTATCTTGAGAAAAAAATCGCCGTGCTTGCCCACCCTCCCGACTCGCCCGCCCCTGTGTGAGTGGGATGAGGGCAGTGGTTCTTAACCTGGGTTCGATCGAACCCCAGGGGCTTGGGGAATCGATCTCAGGGGTTCGACAGAGCCTCTGCCATGGAGGTTAAGACTTGCCCGACTCAACATGTCAATGAGTTATGATGCCCACTTGGCCATCACTGGCTGGTTCATTTTGTGCACAATTTTAAAAAAGTATGCTTTATAATTATACTAATTGCGTTTACATTTTTTTCTGTTTTTAATAATGCGTTTTTATGTCTTGAATTTGTAAAAAAAATAATAATAATCTGACTCTTTAATATTCATTCGTGAAGGGTTCAGTGAATGTGCATATGAACCGGTTGGGCTACCTCTAACAAGGTTAAGAACCACTGGATGAGGGGATGATTACGGGAAGTATTTTTGAGGACTTGGACAACTTCAGGAATGCCATGATACAGACTGGCACTGCAGTGGATCCTGTAAGAGTCCTTTCATGAGAAGAATGCTGGGAAAGTGAGCTAAACTCCAGGCAGATGACTTTAAAGGAAAACTTGTAGTTTGGATTTGAAATCCCTTTTATGACACCAGTCCTTTTTTGACACGCCCTGTAGCTGTGAAGTGCAGCCATTTTCAAAAATTTATATACAAATGTACCTTTTTAGTGTGTTGAGTGAGTCAACATTCTCTGAATAGTATCTTGGAAGAAACTGCCATCGTGGTTGCTCATTTTAGTTTCAGGTATTGGGAGGGAATGTCTCAAAATAGGAATGAGGGATCACTCACAAAAAGAGGGAAATATCCAGTCATCATCACCACCTCAACCGGTAGTTGTACGCACACCATCTAAACTTCATATATTGAATGACAGCTTACCTAACATGCCGGTTTATCGTTCCATTATTTTTCCATCTTTCCATTCAGCACTTACCGAATGTGAAGTGCAAGTGTTGCTGATGCACAACTCGCCAACTCCGGCTATTTCGTGGTGGTTTAAAGGAATGACCGTTATTGGCAATTTCAATTATACTTCATTGATCAGAGTGAAGCTGAAATGAACTATTGTCATGTTGAGGAACTACAGCATTCATGTTTGCGCTTTGAAAGCATGATGAAACCTTTGTGTAACCACCACCGCCCACAAATCCAAATACAGTCAATCAAAACCGCTTTTCTTATTTTTTGAGTATACATGAGTCGCATATTCAATTCCAAAAACAATAAATCCATTACAGCTATTGCTTTATGCTCTGTTAAAAATGTTTTCTTTCTAATCTTCCTGGCTTGTTTTATCATCTGATGCAGGCTTCACCAACGTGTAGCCCGCGGGCACCAAGTTACACCCAAGGACCACATGTGTTGCCCACGGCCTACTCACATGTAAGGGGGCATTGTGATTTTCGAGGAATGTTGTTGAAGTGAATGTAAACACTGGCAAAGATGAATGAAAATAGTGTTTGATGTTGATGTGTATTTCCTCATCGAACAATCATGAACATGATCAGTGTCTTCCCATGAATGCATATGATGAAATATCAATAATAACAATGATAACATTAAAGGTCATTTGAGCTCATTTGTTTCAAAAGAATGTATCAAACTGTACCCTTCGCATTAATCATTAAGAATTCGCTCTCAATTTCAAAAAGTCTGGTGACCACTGAACTAATGTATGCATTCATGACTTTATTGCCTGTTTATTGTCTGTCTGTTTTGTAAATTGAATATTTCAAAAACATTGTTACAAAGATTTTCTCGAAAGCATTGAACTTGAAATCAGTCCGTTTCCTCTTGGAAAGAAAGACGACCAATCGCAGAGAGACGTCTGGAATTACGTTGGTGGGCAAGCTTGTCTTGAAGTCATTTATGTCAGCGTCAACCAATAACCGAGTAGTTTGGGGAATAAAGAGGCGGGGGAGCTCGTCAGCGGCGCACATGTTCTAAAAGTCTTAGAAGCGACGACGGGCGTTAAGAATTGCTTGGAACTTTGAGACGATAAACGCGACAGAAAATGAGAGAAATTGTGCATCTCCAGGCCGGTCAGTGTGGAAACCAGATTGGTGCCAAGGTTAGCCGATACCTGTTTCCGTTCTCGACTTGTTATATTGACGTGAGGTATTCGATGTTGCTTTTTTTGTTTTTTGTTTTTAACAAATGAGGGTGATTATCCGTCTTTTCTATCATGAACTTTGGTTTAATTTCAATACTTGTAAACGCCGCCATAACATTTTAAGCGAACAGATCCGCAATGAACTTGTGTTGTCCATGTTCCCCGGAAAACGTCGACTTTTGAGTGTCAAGCCAAAGTTGGATAAAAGATGATGTGTCGCAACATTTTCCTTGAAGGCACCATGAAAGTAGCCAAACTTGTAAGTTGGTTATACTTGGTATGCTCGGAAGCTGGCATCGCATGGCAGGGGACCTGCTGTTTCGTTTGATGACTTTGATATATTTCTAGAGACTGTCCCTTGTTTTTGAAGGGTCGTTCACCATTTAAAATGTTGATATATGTTTAAATGTTGCGTACATTTTTGGAGGAAGTATGAGTCTACAAGTCAGTTGTATCGCAACTTTGAAGAAAACCCACAACTGTGGCAATGTATTATTTTAATACTGTATTTGTTTTTGGTATTTGATACCACTTTGTCTGAAAGTAAGGGATCTTCAATGTTGTGTAAAAGGTACTTTATGGAATGATCCACAAATGGAGTCAGGGTTGGGGAAAACAAGGCCCCATATCTTTTGAAGAGTTGCTGTGTCTGTGCCATAAGAAGATATTACAACACTGTCGCAATAATTGACTTGTTTTACCAACTGTGCACATGTCTGGTTTGCCTTTAGTTTTGGGAGGTGATCAGTGATGAGCATGGCATTGACCCAACTGGTGCATACCATGGTGACAGTGACCTGCAACTGGACAGGATCAATGTCTACTACAATGAAGCTTCGGGTAAGATTTAATACATATTTTGAAATATCTTGTGCTACTATAGCTATACACTAATCCTTCGTTTATTGCAGTTAATGGGGACCAAAACCACCCACGATAAATGAAAATCCGCGAAGTAGCGACCAATTACCGTATTTTCACGACCATTCGACGCACCGTATGGTTGGGCGCAGTCTCATTAATGGGTGCTATTTCTGTATTTTACACATAGACAAAACACACTGTATTATTGGGCGCAATTTTAAAGTGGTAAAACATACGCCAGCTTAAACATACGGCATGCATGCGCGCACGCTAAAAACACGTTAGCTTGTAGCATACGGTAGCATGCCAAGACATACAGATACAAGCTAAAAACACGTTTTTAAAAAGGCAACGGAAGCAAAACTGAGTTCCGTTGTATTTTATTTAGCCATCGTACAATGTACTCACGTTTTTCGATCAATCATCACCCAGAAATCCATCAAAGTCCTCATCCTCTGTATCAGAATTGAACAATTGTGCAAGTACCGGTAATCCATCAAAAACGCCGTGTTCCCTCTCGTTGTCAGTCACTCTCATTGCCATGTGGCTCCACAGAAATGATGCCGGCTTTGCCAAAAACTCGAACAACAGTGCAAGCAGACACGTTCGTCCAAGCAGCCACAATCCATTCGCAAATTGTGGCGGAACTCGCCCGGCGCTGCCTCTCACTCTTTGTAAAGTTGTGTTTGCCATCGATCATTCATTGTTCCCATGCCGTTCGCAACTTTACTTTGAACGCCCGGTTGATGCCGATGTCCAGCGGTTGGAGTTCTTTAGTCAAGCCTCCGGGAATAACGGCAAGCTCAGAGTTCATTTGCTTGACTTGGTTTTTCACCGCTGCTGTGAGATGGGCACGCATGCCAAAAGCATAACCGATGGCTTGAAGTTTGAACTGAGCTTCGTAGGCGTGTCTCTTTGTAGAATTTATTTTCGGGGGTTCTTAGAAACCAAAACCGAAGTTGTTTTGCAACAATGCACACAGCCACACTCTATACAGGTGTTGGTACCTGCTTGTCGCGTCCCTTTAGCGTCCACTTACACGCCCACCCTTCACTCATTGGCGGACTTCTTCCCCGCATGCCTGTCACTCATGTCTGCCTTTTCTCTCTCTTTCTCTCCATATATGTATATATACACGCCCACCCTTCAGTGATTGGCCGACTTCTTTGCCGCATGGCTGTCTACAGTCACTTCCGCCTTTTCTCTATATAAACAGCGTGTCGGCTGTCAGTCAGGTTTTGGAACTCGGCGCATAGACAAGACGCTCCGCATCTTAAGGCGTCCTGTCCATTTTGGAGAAAATTTTAGACTTTTAATGGCGCCTTATAGTCGTGAAAATACGGTAACATATACAGGTTAAAAAATATATATATGTATATATATATATATATATATATATATATGAAAACGCGCAAAACGCCCGTGAGAAGCTGCAAAACAACAGTGAGTCACATAGAGCAACATATACAGTACTCCATGTACATAACATGAAATTTTGTATGTTGAATGTTTGAAAAAATACACGATGCACCGAATCCGTGATAAACGAACTGTGAAATAGCGAGGGATCACTGTATACCTCACTTCTCTCATAGGTGGAAAATATGTTCCCCGTGCTGTACTGGTAGACCTGGAGCCAGGCACAATGGACTCTGTGAGGTCTGGGCCTTTTGGTCAGGTCTTCAGACCAGACAACTTTGTCTTTGGTGAGTAGTTTTGGGATGTATGCATTTTTACATCAGAGAAAACCAGAAGGCAATTTACTTTATTCTGTTTTAGTTGGTATTCTCTCATGCAGTACTACTAGAGTAGATAACCATAGTGTTGTTGATTTTTCTTATAGGGCAGAGTGGTGCTGGTAACAATTGGGCTAAGGGTCATTACACAGAGGGTGCAGAGCTGGTGGACTCAGTCTTGGATGTCGTCAGGAAGGAAGCTGAAAGCTGTGACTGCCTCCAAGGTTTTCAGCTCACACACTCTCTCGGTGGTGGTACCGGCTCCGGAATGGGCACTCTGCTCATCAGCAAAATCCGTGAAGAGTACCCAGACCGCATCATGAACACCTTCAGTGTGGTGCCTTCTCCAAAAGTATCCGACACAGTGGTTGAGCCATACAACGCTACACTGTCTGTCCACCAGCTGGTAGAGAACACAGATGAGACCTACTGCATCGACAATGAAGCGCTGTACGATATCTGCTTCCGCACACTCAAGCTCACCACTCCCTCTTACGGCGACCTCAACCATCTGGTCTCGGCCACCATGAGCGGCGTCACTACCTGCCTCAGGTTCCCCGGACAGCTCAACGCTGACCTGCGCAAACTGGCCGTTAACATGGTGCCCTTCCCCCGTTTGCACTTCTTCATGCCAGGCTTTGCCCCCCTCACAAGCAGAGGCAGCCAGCAGTACAGAGCCCTCACTGTGCCCGAGCTCACCCAGCAGATGTTTGATGCCAAAAACATGATGGCCGCCTGCGACCCACGCCAAGGTCGCTACCTCACTGTGGCTGCCATCTTCCGTGGCCGCATGTCCATGAAGGAGGTGGATGAGCAGATGCTCAATGTGCAGAACAAAAACAGCAGCTACTTCGTCGAATGGATCCCCAACAACGTCAAGACCGCTGTGTGCGATATCGCTCCTCGGGGCCTCAAGATGGCCGCCACCTTCATTGGCAACAGCACAGCCATCCAAGAGCTGTTCAAGCGTATCTCTGAGCAATTTACAGCCATGTTCAGGCGCAAGGCTTTCCTCCACTGGTACACGGGCGAGGGCATGGATGAGATGGAGTTCACAGAGGCAGAGAGTAACATGAACGACCTGGTCTCAGAGTACCAGCAGTATCAGGATGCAACTGCTGAGGATGAAGGTGAATTCGGTGATGATGAGGATGAAATTATGGATTAATTTTCCAATCCCCCGTCAGTTTCTTTAATTTGAAACTTTCTCCAAGTCTTCTCTCTTGTACTGCTTTCAGGTCAAATTCAATGTTTTGTGTATGGTGAAAGCCACGTTTTTTCATTGGGTTTTTTTCTTTTGTTTAAATAACATGCATAGTATGGCTACATAGTGAAATGTTCAAGGTTTTCCAGAAAACAAACATTTGTGTAATTGAGACAGTGTTTTCAATTAAACTTGCGTGAAATATGAATGTCTTGGGTCAAATAAATTTATTATTGCCCAATTAGTAATGTAATAGATTTGGTTAACTTTTGACTTGCTACTATCAACTAAAGTGGAACTAGAGTGACAATAGAAACTCAAATGTAACGAAAACCAAAACAACACGGAGTACTACAGTGAAGCAAGACTCTTGAATATTGTAGTTTTGGCGATAGTCAGTAGGTGGCAATGTTAGCCAAAACCTTTTTCCACATGACGTAAAAAAGGACGCTTGATGCTAAAGCCAGCAGGGTCCACAGTTGCTTCAGCTGACCCTCCAGGCTCTGTTTCTCTCCAAAGCGCGACACAAATCCACCCTGGCAGAAAACAGAATTGTTGCATTATGACAAGTTTTGAACAATCATTTGGTGACTATTAAACGTTTTGACCGCTACAAAAAGGTGAAGGCCAGGTTTTGATTTGGGGAATGTGGGCAACCGCTCATGTTGCAATCTATGTGGGTGCATGAGCGCCCTAAAATCCAAAACCAAAACGAAACAAGACAAACCTTGACATTTTACTTTACGACAGCTTTTCCAATTTTGGGTTTGTGAAGTGGGCGGCCAACATGAATCAACATGTTAGTGCGTCGGCCTCAGTGCGTCGGCCTCACAGTTCAGAGGAGCAGCGTTCGATTCTGGCTCCGGCCTTCTTGTGTGGAGTTTGCATGTTCTCACTGCCTGCGTGGGTTTCCTCTCACATTCCAAAAAGCATGCACGGCAGGTTAATGGAAAACTAAATCAGGGTTGCCCAACTTTATTTGACCGAAGATCTACTTTACGATCACCCAACCTCCCACCACCAACCCGTTACCGCAAACACTTAGACCCGCATGCCCTGATGAGCAATAGCCATAATGGCCCCTAAGATGAACTAAACAAAAAAATAGACACAAAAGTTAGTGAGTTTGTAAAAAGCAAATCACATAGACATGAAACAAACTCTGAATGAGAATAATAAAAATAATACAGCGCAGCAGCTCCACTTGCAAGCTGCAATTCCAAACTGCTGAGCGGTAACAACTTCTGGTGATGCAGGTCACGCGGCACCGAAGGTTAAAGGTGACGTGCTTTTTTATTTAAAAAAATACTTTTTGTGAAAGAGACTGATAAGATGCTAAGGGTGCAGTGTGCACTAACACATATTTTTATATATTAATAACGCGCGCACACACAAATGTTTGGATTGTTTTTTTTCCCCTCTACAGTGTAGAGGGGGAAAAAAATACCAGTTCCCAAGTCAATCCCGAAAGGTGTAGAGTCTACACCTTTCGGGATCGACTTGGGAACGGTCCACGAGCTACCGGTCGGTCACGATGGAGTTATTGGGCAGAGTCTAAATTGTCCCTAGGTGTGAGTGTGAGTGTGGATGTTGTCTGTGTGCCCTACGATTGGCTGGCAACCAACCAGTTCAGGTTGTCCCCGGCCTACAGCCAGAAGACAGCTGGGATAGACGCAAGCACACCCCGCCACACAAGAAGCTTGTGCCATGGAATCGAACCCAAGACCTCTACACTGTGAGGCGGACGTGCCAACCAGTCGCGGTAAATTAAAGCAGGGATGTGCCGCATTCAGTGGCGACAAACGTGGCAGAGCCTCACTACCACCACCTGCTGGACACTGCATGTGGAAAGTTTAAAAAAAAAGGAAATAAAAATGAAAACCATTTTAGTTACTGATTAAAGTCTGTGCTTTCCATGAACATTATTTTTCAATTCAATAATTATTATTTTACCATTAAAATGCCTGGATGTGTGTATTTCCAATGCAGAATGAGAAGGAAGTGAAGCACAGCGAACTGCAAGCTTGGAGCCCCAGTTTACCATTGCTGACTCAGGCAGTCGGCTTGTCTTGTCTTAGACAAGAGGCATCGCTGTTTGTCTTTCTATCGACAGTAAGCATGTTTTATCACACATGCACTGCACATGCTGACAGTGTGTGGAAGTTTACCAGACGCCTAGGTAATTGTATAATTGGGGCTTTCATCACATATTAAGGGCAGATTGAATGCTATTTGTACATAAAAAGACTCCCTCGCCCCCCAAAAAACAACATCAACATAACAGCAACGAACGTGACCTTAGTTAGTTGAACAATTTAAACAGCTTTGAAAACAAATATTCAAAAACTCAATTTAAGATTTAAGACATTTTTTTAGAACATCAAATTAGAAATGTAGACTCATGTTCTATTTTGGCTTCATATTTTTATATCTGACTCCAGGGAAGTAGTGCCTCGCCAGTTCGGAACCTCACCATACATCATTGACGCAGGATATAAAAATATGAACCTATCATAGAGGTGAGCTGATACTTCAATTTTTACCCTCATTGTCACATTTGTTATCAAAGCTTTTAAACAGGCTTTAATTCCACACTCTTAAACAATGTAGCAATGAAACAAATGAATATTTAATATAAGGTCAAATTAATTCTTTTTCCTCTCTCATGTCTTTTAAAATTAAAGCATTTGGCATTTCCTTTACATTGAATATGTTTTGAAAGCCCTGATTATAAAATTACCCACGTGTCTGGTATCATAACTGCACGTCTGATGCTGGTAAATAAACCAATCTGTGTCAGGATCTATAAAGAATTCAACTAGTTTTGATTCATTTTTGGTGCCAAACACAGATACTGTACCTCAAGACAATTGAATGGAAGAGATCACCGGAGACTCCTGGGAAGATGGCTGCTTGGCCTGTGTGTCGTCAACCAACCTTGGCTTCCTACAGTGGCTATTGCTGTGTCCAAATTCGTAAACTGTGTCTTCCGAGGACCCTTGCCAGGCTGGTTCCTCTTCATGTAGACTCGGTGGACCGTATAACCATGGCAAAGCTGGACAAGTCTAGCGACTCTCATTTGTTCATCTTCTGTACTGTCGCAAGATGAGGTAACGTGCTCGGTTGTAGAAGAGATGTTGAAGTGTCGAAGATGAGTGGCGTGGAAGAGCAGAGCAATGTAGGCTACGAAAGTGTACTCTAAAGCACCCTTCACTCAGGGCCCATCACCATGGAAACAAAAGCCTGATTTGGAGGCTAGATTCAAAGGCTGCATTAATTTAGAAACTGGTGTGCGGTTCGGGCACACCAAAAGTTACATCATGGGGTCTTCAAATTCAGCTTTTGGAGAATACTGCAGATGAATTTAGACACAGCATATATGGGAAGCGTGTCATGCTTCTTCTACACATTAAGCCAATGGTGCTCGGCACTGCCGCCTGCCAGCAGCGGCACAGTATTTTCCCGTCTCCATAGTGCAACTTCACTTGCTTTTCTGATCTATCACAAAGACTCAAAATCTCACACACATTCATGAAATATATTAGACATACTTTTGAACGTCAGCATGCACAGTACATATGTGATTCAACATGTATATTGGCAATATAGAAAGAGAAGAGAAACAGTCATGACTTGTGTGAGGACATGCGCCAAGAACTGTCTGCATCAATTAACGTGTGTGTAGTCACTTGAGGCACTTGGGCGTAATGAGTCTCATAGCGGCCTTTCCCTTCTCACCCACGTATTTGAACAAGAAATACACAAATTCAGCTATTTTAATGTTGAAATCATTTATATTATTGGACTGAAAAAGACAATCATTGTAAAGCATTGACCAGAGTAATTAAAATGCAAAATAATTTACTGAACTGTAATTTGCTGTGAATAATTGGCACCCTTATGTAATTCCCCCATCCCCCTTTTTTTTCTCTGTACTTTTTGTACATTCCGATACCCTGACTGTCTGGAATCCTTTTTGCGCCCTTTCTCAAAGGAGAATCAAACAGCTGCAGCTTGGCTTCTGCTCAGAACAAAGAGATCAGAACATATTACTCCAGGCTTTGCACTGACTCCCAGTCAGCTGTAGAATACAATTCTGCAACTATGAATCACTAAATAGTTTTGAGTCCTGAAAACATTAAATAATTGCTTAATAAATATAACCCATGTAGAGCTCTGAGATCTGCAGACTGTGTCAATTAGGGGAGCCCAGAGTTCAAAGTAAACCGAGTGAAGCTGTATTTAGTTTCTGTGCTGTGCGCAATTGGAAAAAGCTGTTAATAGAAGTAAAGTAAGCCCCAAGCGTCGATGCCCTACTCCCCCCACCGCCACCACCATTAATCATACCTTTGAAAAAGGTCTTCTAAACATCTTTAAGCCATTTTTTTATCTATCCCTCCATAATCTGAGCTGCTTATCCTCACGAGGGTTGCGGGTGTGCTGGAGCCTATCCCAGCCATCTTCGGGCAGTAGGCGGTGTACTCCCTGAACCGGTTGCCAGCCAATCACACGGCACACATAGACAAACAACCACTCACAATCACACCTAGGGACAATTTGGAGCATTCAGTCAACCTACCATGCATATTTTTGGAATGTGTTAGGAATTCGGAGAACCCGGAGAAAACCCAAGCAGGCACGGGGAGAACATGCAAACTCCAAACAGGAAGGCCGGGGCCGGAATCAGCCCCTTGACCTCTGTACTACAAGGCAGATTGGCTAAGCAGTTGATCACCGCGTCGCCCATCTTGTTCATATCAGGATGTAAATCTACATGTGACACGGCGGCTACAAGGACTGACTGTATGTGTAGGTATGTGTGTATCCGTCGCTGATTGACTGTCAGAAGAGTTTGCTCAAAGAGCCAGACTCTGAATGGTGCATTATGAGTAGTGATGGAACCACTGTATTCCGTGATTTACTGCATTTGCCTTATTTCTTATTTCCCACTATCCTCCATTACTAATGGAACACGTGCCAAAAATCGAATCACAACTTCAAAATTTCTCAAAAGCACATGCGTTATAATAATCAAATAGTTCCCAAATAAATCTATTAGTTGACAACCCTCCCTCCAAAACATCCAAGATCATTTTTCAATCACAAGCCTGTTTCTGTTTCCAAATCCACACCCTCTCCCCGAAAAAAATAAAAGCATTTCAGGGTGGCAAATTTTCTCAGAGAAGATTCACGATCCATACTATGTCAACTGTCAAATACGGTAGAGGGGGTGATGCTACACATACTAAAGTGTGATTTAGTTAAAATTGAAAGGATAAATAGAAAAGAAATGGAATATTCCTCAATGCTCAAATCTGTGGCTTTATTTACCAATTACCTCAGTTGCCCCGAAAATTGAGATCATCTCTTTATAATGTCTGTAATTCCTAAAAGGTAAATTCTCTTGGTAAAAAAAATTGAAGCAGAAACTGAGGGCTCTATTTTCATGACTGGTGTAAAATTTGCACAGTGTGTGGCGGAATCGGGCTCGACCCAATGTTGAGAATTTAGCAGACAGATGTTGGCCGGTGAATGTGTGCTAGTGAGCGCTGTGGTCACAGCCGACTTCAGTCATGGCCAGTGAAAGCGTCTCTTTTTAACATGGCGGAAGCACATTTGTGCCATGAAGTGGGCACTTGGACTCTGTCCCCACCCACTCATGATCGTCCGTAGCTGTGCCGCCCCAGTCGGATGATTTAAAAACATAAGACAGCGATTCAGAGTGTTTAATGCCCACTGTTCTAATATTTATGAATATGATGGGTTGCGTTTGACCGACCGTCTATCCTTGCGCTGGTCTTGGCCACGGTCTGGACAGGGGGAAGGTTAGATTGATTTTCTATCTCGAAATTGTCACTCCGTGAGGCACATCTCCAAGACACCCCTTCTGCTACACCAGCCCGCCCAGCTTGCTGGAGATCTGTTTGCCAAATTGGTTAATGCTCAGCAAGCCTTAAAATCAAAATCCACCAGCATTTGCACTCCGCCGCAGGTGTGCTTTCATTGAAAATAGAGCCCTTAAAGGAAAGACTCCAATTCAATCACATCTTAATTGTTTTTTTTTTTAAATCTGATGTCGTGTTTTTTTGAAAGGAAAAAAAATCAAATGAAAATGGTCAACGTGCAAAATAATGGATGGTCCTCAATGTGTGATTGTGACTGCGCAATATTTTCAAATTGCAAATACATACCCATCCTCCCTTTTCTCTGATATCAGGGCAGATGACCCTCTCCACATAAGCGCCCACACACTCCTTCAGCTGAGGCAAAACCACCGACATGCCATTCTCCTGGCAATGCAAGGCCATCTGGCCAGCTAGAATATAGACCGACAATACTGTGCTCCATGCCAGGTCACGGCGTCGCCCCCTGGGATCAATAGGGAAGAAGTGTTCATGTAGGATCTTCATAAGCGTAGGACATGCTGTATTCTCTGTCACATCCTGGAAGACACGTGACCAGCGCTGAAGAAGATGGGGAAGCATGTAAAGAGCACATCTCCAGCGTAGCGAAGCGCTTTAGTGCAGGCAGTGGGGGCAGGACCCATTCTTCCGTCCATCTTGCCTGTGATCACATAGTCTATGTAGTCATGGGCCATCACGTAGGCCTCTCTCACTAGCGGGTCGGGATTTCTTAGGCCTGGTCTGGCCTCTGCTACTTCTGGCTGGCCCATACTGTAATTTCCTCGAACCGTCGTTTCACAAATCACCAAGCTCTGTTCTCGTTCCGGAAACAGATGACAGCCCCAAGCGGCACGGCCATTCTTGAAGGGGCTTTGTTCTGTCCTGCTTACTTGGGAATCCTTAAAACCCACCTCCTCCTGTGAGTGGTATAAAGTGCCCACAAAACAGCAGCAGCAGGTGAAAAAGTATAAGGTCCAGTGGTGTGTGTCTGAGTGTTGCCGTTACACCGAATCACCTCGTCCCTCAGCTAGCTAAATATAGAGCACTTACTGACGGGCGTCTCAAATGTCTTGTGCACGATAATACCCATGTTTCACATCTCCATTCTAAAACATGCACGAATACATTGCAGACATTTTGCCCTTTACAGTGGTTGTTTATTATCAGTGACAAATCCACACAAGTATTATACTGTGTTTGCTGTTTAAAACATTTAATCCTGCTGTCTGTGTATGTGGCAACACTCTGCTTGACTGATTGTCTGCGTGCCGATGCCATGCAGGCTGCAACCCAACTCCCCATCAGCCTGCACAAGATAGGTGTAAACTTGGGATTGATGTAAACAAAGCAGACACAATTTGTATTTTACTGATTTGTTCATGAATTTATGTGTGAAAGTGAGAGATTTAACTTGCCAGACAAATCCCCTTCCATGCACCTAAATGAATTCATTTCAAGAAGCCGAGTTAGGGACAGACCCGAAATCCGGACTTTTAAAGAAGCGTCCACACAATTTAAAGTTTCAAAAGACTGTAAATGTCTGTGTCCAGATTTTGATAAAAGAACAAAATAGGCTTCAATGTACAGCACCTCGCAAAAGTGCTTGTACCCATTGAACCTTTTCATATTTTTTCATGTCACAGCCTCAAACGTCCGTTTATTTTATTGGGATTTCGTGAATGACAATATGAAACCCCACAACCCTTTATTTATTTATTTTTAATACAAATCTGAAAACTGTTGTGAGCAAAAGTATTCAGTCCATCTATGTCCAAATTTGAATTCAATCTTTTGGGTTGTGTTGTCATCCTCTTTCTGAAATGTTTGCCCATTCTTCACTGCAAAATATCTTACAAATAAGCATTTATATTGTTAGATGACACATGAGCTTACTATTTTCTCCAATGATGCATTTGACTTTGATTACATATTTCAAAAATGTCGGTACTTAAATTGTCCTCCAGTGCTGCAATGCCCCACAAATGTTGCGTAAATGAGGACAGAGACCAGGTGCTGCTGTTTAAATCCTGCTGGAAGTCAGGTTAGCACAACGCTCCATACTGTCGTTTAATTTTTCTGCGCTGCTCTCCACATTGATGTGATGCTGTTTCAAGTTTGACGTTCTGCCAAACACATATCCATGATGTCCGTGAGCCACAAGAAGAGCTGCACACTTTGCACACTTACAGATTTGGCGTGTGGCTTGAGCACCAGGTAGTTCCACCTCTTGTCCCTTCGCTAATACGTATGCTCTGTGTGCTAATACTTGCCCCAACATATTACCTCTTTGCCAGCTAGTTTTGAACAGAAATCTAGGAAACGCTGTAGCAATCATTTGCCACTCAACAGGTGATGGTCAGGGATGGATCTTTTTTAACACCTGTGCCATTAAGCAATTATCTACAAAGGTTATGTGATAAATTAAATTAATGTTTAAAAGGGAATGATGACTGTCATGATACTGTCCTGTTTGCTTTTTTTTCCCCCCAGTGTCCGGCTGGGGAGTGGGCGTTCCCTCATGATCCGCACCTGACACCAATCATCCTCATTTCCTAGCTGCCAATTGGTTTGCACATGTAGCAAAGCTTCATGGTGCATTATACTCTATGGCGCCATCAAGTGGTCCAGAAGCCCAACAGGTCAACAGCGTTAAGAATTCAATGGCTGTTTGCCTAAGACAAAGATATGAATGTGCTTGTGTTAGTAATTTAGTATGTGAACAAAATACAACAAGTGCTAAGGTTAATTTGTTATTCATTTTTATTTCTAAATAATAGCTTTCCCGCAGTGGCTGGCTTTAAACGGTTTCTTTTTTTGGACAATATTTCACCAGCTTTAGAAAATATTCTTTCACAAGGCACAGATGAAGCTGGGGTGCAGAGAAATGCGAGTGCCAGTTTATATAAATTTGGGTAGGTATGGCTCAGTTTCATGGCTCTCCTTGCTCTCATGCAAGGCTCTATAATGCCTCAACATAGATGAGGTGTTATTGTTGTATACAAGTTCCCTTGCGCACAACAGACACTTCACCTGTGAAATAACAATAGTGAGACAAAAGAACAAGCGAAAAGCTGCATTTTCACATTTATATTAATGTAGTTTTTCTCCCTTACCTTATTGGAAGCAATCAAATCAAAATGTTCCCATACAGGGGAGGATCGCCTTTTTCACGCAGGTTCCATCGCAAGCAACGGACAGGGCTCGAAAAAAGATTGCACTAGTTGCACTGTTGCGCACAGGTGTAACAAGTACAGGAGCCCGAAATCCACAAAATGTGAGATAGCAGGCGATCGCCATTGCGTTTTGCAACCTATTTATACCGTAGTCTGTACTGTGTTTGCAATGCGTCGGACCACTCACAAAGCGTTCATGCGATTCAGCCGGCCGGCGAGGCTTCACACATCATTATTTCCGGGTTTTGCCAAAATGAAGCGCGCCTCGATACAAGCTTCGTAGAAACGCCCCTCCCATTACTCGACACAAGCTTCGGAGCCTCGACCCATTTCGTCCCATCACTAGGTCATAGTATTTTTCATGTAATTATTTTCTTGTGTATTCTTGGATTGGATTCTCGTGCATTGGATTCTGTTGCCCTTCGAGTTGATAAGCAATTTACATTTTTTTCGCTCCTTGCCTTTTGCAAGTGGTTTCTGTTTGTTCTCACCTTTTCTTGGTTCTTTGTTGGTCTTGCCTTTGTTTTGAAATGAATATATTTTTGTCAGAACTTAACTGCGGCTATGATTGTGGAATTCCAATTTTGTCTGGAACTTTTCTGGAAACCTGACAATGACATTATTGTTTTTATTCTTATTTATTTATTATTGCTATTTGTGTGCAACTTTGATACGTTAAAGAAATATTCATGAATGCCTGCAGTATAGAAGAGCAGTGTGGTTGTGGTGCGTGCGTGTGTCGTGCTCACTCTCATCAGAGCTTATAACCACTTGTTTCCAAAGATGTTAAAAAGGAAAACAGCTCTACAGAGCAGACTAATTAAATCTCACCACATAGACAGCAGCAATGAGATGTCTTAGTGAACAAACAAAAAAAAAATGCAAAAAATGCAAACATGAGAGCTATCAGAAATCGAGGATAATGCCTGCAAGATCTCTCCGGTCGGCCATCAATCAGGCACGCGCGGCTAAATCTACAAGGTCCTCTGAGTGCTTTCTCTCTTTTTATGAAATGTCTTTATGTGTCACGTGGGGATCAATCAAACTATATGTATGACATGTGTTCATTGTTAATATACTGATTTATAGCACATCCCAGACATGATCAAGTGGTGCCATTAGCGGCTATGTGTTCTGTGGCCATCTGGTGTGGCATACATGTGAGTGAGTGCGCATGAAGATAAGACTAACCATCCAGAAAGAAGCCCATCCCCACCTCCTGCCTACGTACGCACACACAGACACACATTCACACACAGCCTTGCATATGTGACTTCCTTTCCATTTTTACAGCTTTATGTTTTGGCAGCTCCTCACGCTCCATTCTAACCCCAATTATTCGCTTACAGACCTGTTTTGTGGTCCATAACACAGGGTGTCCACAAAGTCGGTACATTGGAGATTGGAGTGGTCTGAGTGGTCACCAGAATTTTGCAAAGTGCAACGAAAGTATGCATTGAAAATTATGGAAATCGTGTTGAAAATATTTAGCAGCATTAAAAATGAATAAAATGGTTTTGTTTTCAGATGTCTGTTTTTGACCGTGCACCCAGACTTTGCAGACACCCTATACAATGTATTTTATTCACACAAAATGATGCCAAAATGCACAGTAAAGTTGCACTCTCATATCCTTCCATTTTACACAAAGGTGTTACTTCATTACTTGCACTGCAAATCGGCCACTGTTTAAAGTTCGGGTACTGTTGTTAAAAACACTTGGCTTAGAAGATGGGGCCAAACTTCCTCAAGGGAGGCAAAACTTTCACATGATGGTATTTGAGGGGGAAAATAATGCCCCACAACTTGGTTTCCACTTCAGATTTCATATTGTTTAACAGATTGGCAAGTAAACATTGGATTTCATGTGATGTCAAATGGTCAAATGGGCTACAAGCCAATTGGATTCATAAAGATGGTATTTAACGTGTTGGTGAAAGCAGTTAGAGCGGGGGTCGGCAACACGCGGCTCCGGAGCTGCATGCGGCTCTTTAGCGCCGCCTAGTGGCTCCCTGGAGCTTTTTAAAATGTTTGAAAATGGAAAAAGATGGGGGAATGAAAATATATATTTTTTGTTTGAATATGGTTTCTGTAGGAGGACAAACATTCTTAATATTTTCCAATGATGTAAAAAATATGTCGAATAAATATTACATTTCAACATTTCTGTCAATGAAGCTTTGCGTTATAGCCTGCGACGCACGTTTCTATGAGCAGAGAGGGATGCCAGGCAGGTGGCTGTTGTAAGAAGAAACAGTGTTTCATGTCCAATTCACAGAGGGAACTGGCAAAGAATGGCAATATGAAGGACCGAGAGAAGCATTTTAAAACGGTACACGTCAGCTATGAAAGTTAACACGCTGCAAAAGTGCGTCCCGTGCCTCGTTCACCTTAGCCGCCATTATGGCCGTTGCTCATTATGGCATGCGTGTGTAAGTGTGTGAGTTTGCGTGCGTATGTGGTCACGGGTTGATCGCGGGAGGCTGGTTTATCGAAAAATAGAGCTTTGGTCAAAAAAGGTTGGGCCCCCCTGCTCTTCAGGATGCACGGAAGGGGGAAAAAAATGTTTAATCGGGAAGACTCATTGTATATTTGTAGCCAACTTAGTCATTTTGATAGTAGGTAGTGATGGGTCCAGCGACACCGATGCGTTGACGCATGCGTCGGGCTCACAGAGCAATCCACGTGTCGGTGCATGTGCTGCTTCATTACATCACGTGATTGACATGTGAACTGCACCGGCGCAGTCTAGACTGCATCGGCTGCGTCGACACAGTCCAGGCGGCTTGGCACAGTCCAGGCTGCGCCACTCAGTCCAGGGGGCGTCGACTCAGTGCAGGGGGCGTTGACGCAGCAAAAGCCCGCCACACAGTGTTTATAAGGAAGTGCGTCTGGTGACACGATGCCGACTGCCGAAACAAGCCAGACCTCACCCTCGCTCGAATAAAAATATATGTTTGGGCAATACGGAAAACACTGATTATCAGAAAAAACGTGTCTGTCTGACTTCGAGCGTCGTGTCGGCTGTCATATAATAGGCTATTATTATATGAGAAGTGCTTTATGAACGTTTGTACTGTACGTCATACTCCAGTTGATTGAGAGGTCCCGCCTATAAGGGGGAGTTCCAGAAAGTGACTGCGAGTGAGCACACCGCATGTTTGATGACTTTGCCACGTTGCTATTAAAAGTCACATAAAACGTAAACCTTGTCTGCTGACCATCATTAGATCGGCTAGGCTAGTTTAGCTGTTGTCGTAGTTCAAAGCTTAATATGTGGCGTGGGTTGGGTCGGCGCCGCGAGTACGTGCTCGCGCTCACAGCAGAGAGCAGCAGACTATCGACTGCTGAGACGAGCTTCACTCGAGTGACGTTACTACAGTACGTGCATATTATGGAGCAGCTTCCGGACAAACACAAATTGTCCGCCGTGTAGAGCCATTTTGATCTCCTTTTGGAGAATAAGGTATTTATTAAAATCTCCTTGTCTCACCAAGTGCCTCTTGGATTTTTGACATGTCTTATTCCATTGTGTGTGTTCTCCACAACAGGGGAAATAGCATGCATTAAACGCAACAGACTGAAATGTAAAACACTAGAGCATCTTATTTTTCTAAATCAAAATTTGTGAAGACAAAGCCCACAAGCATCCTCATTCACATGATTTTCACATTATTGAAACACATTGAATGATACAATATGAATGCATGGATGTGAATGATATTGTCACGGGTCAATGTCATCTTTATTGTCAAATATGCTTTATGTATGACATGCAGCATAGATGAAAATTTCTCCCTCTCAATCCTCAGTGCATATATGCATGCAAACATGCTGTGCATTAAACACACACAGCTAAGAAAGGATAGCAGCTACACTGTATAAAAAAGACATGTAATCTGAACAGTATAGACAATATAAACAGCATAAACAACAACATAAACAATGGCGCTTGCGGCTATTGTGGGTAGAGTGAGGTAGTGCATTGTATACACTTCATCATCAAATCAGTCTGTTCAGTCTGTCAAGTGGGTTGGCTGCAGGGATTTTGAAGGTCCAGCAGGTGGCAGTGGTCAGCGACACAGTATCAGCACAGTATCAACACAGTGTGTCATTGTGTCCACACGCCTCATGAGGCCTCATGGATTAGTAGGCTAATATAGATATTACAGCGTGTGTTGCCTTCTTTCTGAGGCTTTTAATTTGTTGCGGCTCCAGACACATTTGTTTTTTGGGTCCACTATGGCTCTTTCAACATTTTGGGTTGCCGACCCCTGAGTTTAGAGTGATGAGCTGCATGTGACTTTTTTAACTGGTGAGTCGTGTAGCTGACTCCATTCAGTCTAATAATCATTTATCAGCTGCTTGACAAACGATATGCCTATTCTGCAAAAGGGAACACATAAATAAGATGATATGAAAGCCAAGTGTACTTGAAGGAATTCGACTGCATTAGTGTTTGTGTGAAAAGTGAATGTCCTCAATATCTCTATGTTCGTGAAATTCTCAAACTCTTCCCCTTGGCCTCACCAGCTTATGTGAGTATTGAGTTGCCAAAAAAAAAAAAAATCCTCGAGGGTTTTCTCATTTGGCCACATAGCTCATCAGCAAACTGAAGAAACCTGATAATGATCCTTATCATGTGAATCAGAAGTGTTGGAGAAGGGAGACATCTAAAACAGGCAGAACAATGGCCCTCGAGGATTGGGTTTTGACACCCCTGGCCTCTAGGAAATGGACTTGAAGATGTAATGGTAATTGTTTTGTGTCCACATTCTTCTTTTTGTTTAGCTGCCATGTGATTCGGAATGTTCCCCACAGACTCTGCAACACCACTCAACATCTGAAAAGCCATCGGGTAATGAATGAATCTCCGTGATGAAATGTTGACAAAGTTTCAAAATGAAGGCAACGTTCACACAGACAGTTGCTACGCTATCAAGACTCGGCGAAAATTAAGCAAGCCAAACACACACTTTCTTTCTGCACAAAAGAATTGGATATGGACAGCCCATCCTGGACGATGGCTCGGCTCAGTTCAAAACATGCAATCAAATTTGTCTATTGGCTGTGATGTATTCTTCCCAAGTGACGTGACTCTTGAAGTCCAACTTAATAACATTCAAAATGGTGCACATCAGAGACTCCATTTTGTTTCATTTAGCATGAAACTCAGTTTTAAATGACCTGAAACAAATAGAGTCATTCAAATCCCTGCAGCTGAAGGTACAGGGAACATTTATTTTAAGATGTGTTTTTTTCTGATGTCACATTTGATCTTCACTGCTATAATACAATATGATAGATCAGGGGTGTCCAAACTTTGTGAACCGAAGATCGACTTTTCGATCAACCAACCTCCCGCGATCGACCCGTTACCGCGCACGCACATACACATGCAGGCCATGACGAGCAACAGCCTGGCACGGAGGCATGTGACGCACTTTTGCAGCCTCTTAACTATCGTAGCTCACACGTACCGTTTTAAAGTGCTTCCCTCGGCCCTCTAGATTCCTATTCTTTGCCCGTGCCCTTGGTGAATTGTACACACACTGAATGAGAATAATGACAAAGATAAAAGATATAGCGCAACAGCTCTGATCACAAGCTGCAATTGCACACTGCTGAGCTCTAACAACTTCTGGTGACACAGGTCATGTGCAAAGATTTACCTGCTTTATTTTATTTGATTTTTTTTCATTGTGAAAATTAGACTGATAGGATGATTAGGGTGCAGTGTACATTTACATAAAAAAATATATTACTAACATGCACAAAGACACACAAATAGTTGTTTGTTTGTTTTTCCTCCTCGACACCCCTCGCGAACGACTTGGGACCAGTCCGCAATCTACCGGTCGATCGCGATCGACGTAATGGGCACCCCTGTGATATATTAATGGATGGATGGACCCAGACTGGCCCCAAGGGATAGGCATGGGAACTGCAGCTAGAAACTTTCTATGCAGTTGTGTCTTTAAAAAATTCCTTCAAATGCAAAATATTTGCATGTCCATCCATCCATCTATCCCTCTTCTACCGCTTATCCGGGGTCGGGTCGCGGGGGCAGCAGCTTTAGCAGGGAAGCCCAGACTTCCCTCTCCCCAGCCACTTGTTCCAGCTCTTCCCGGGGGATCCTGAGGTGTTCCCAGGCCAGCTGGGCGACATAGACTCTCCAGCATGTCCTGGGTCGTCCCCGGGGTCTCCTGCCGGTGGGACATGCCCGAAACACCTCACCAGGGAGGCGTTCAAGAGGCATCCTAATCAGATGCCCGAGCCACCTCATCTGGCTCCTCTCGATGTGGAGGAGTAGCAGCTCGACTCTGAGTCCCTCCCGGATGACCGAGCTTCTGACCCTATCTCTAAGGGAGAGCCCAGACACCCTGCGGAGAAAACTCATTTCGGCCGCTTGTATCCGTGATCTCGTTCTTTCAGTCACGACCCATAGCTCGTGACCATAGATGAGGGTTGGAACGTAGATCGACCGGTAAATTGAGAGCTTCGCCCTTTGGCTCAGCTCCTTCTTTACCACGACAGACCGATACAACTGCCGCATCACAGCAGACGCTGCACCGATCCGCCTGTCGATCTCTCACTCCCTCCAGCCCTCACTCGTGAACAAGACCCCAAGATACTTAACTCCTCCACTTGGGGCAAGATCTCCTCCCCGACCCAGAGGGGGCACTCCTCCCTTTTCCGACTGAAGACCAAGGTTTCAGATTTGGAGGTGCTGATCTTCATCTCAACCGCTTCACACTCGGCTGCGAAACGCTCCAGTGAGAGTTGGAGAGCCCTGCTTGAAGGAGCCAACAGTGCCACATCATCTGCAAAAAACAGATGCAATACTGAGGCCACCAAAACAGCCCCCCTCAACGCTTTGGCTGCGCCTAGAAATTCTGTCCATAAAGGTTATGAACCGAATCGGAGACAAAGGGCTGCCTTGGTGGAGTCCTAACCTCACTGGAAACGATTCCGACTTACTGCCTGCAACGCGAACCAAACTCTGACATCGGTGGTATAGGGACTGAACAGCCCGTATCAGGGAGTTTGGTACCCCATACCCACGAAGCATCCCCCACAGGCATACATATAAGCATGTATGCATGCATATTGTTTACTGTGCTTATCCTGCAAACTTTGCATTGATGAATCTTCGAGGCCAGGGCTCCCCAACCTTTTTTGCCCCACAGACCGGTTTATGTCAGACAATATTTTCAGGGACCGGCATTTAAGGTGTGGCGGATTAATACAACAAAATAATATGGTATGAGCTGCATGAAAACTGGTGTTTTCGAAATATAATAATAAACACAAGGAGTGTCTAATCTGGCCGCAACACTCTGATCGCTATGGTAATGTTTAATGCCTTCAAAATGCGATACAACGCAAATCTAAAGTGCATGAAAATGACGACTCACCACAGCCCCGAGCTTGATTTTCTGCAACCAGACGGTCCCATCTCGGGGTAATAGGAGACAATGACACCTCAAGAGTGTGGTTTATGTTCAGTCTACTTTGTAATTTTGTTTTAGTCGCCGTTGCTGCAGAAAACCCCCACCTCACACAGGTAGGATGTCGGAAATAGCAACAGTGCTACTGTGGCGATCTCAGAGTATTCAGCCATAACTTTAATCCAGTTGTCTAAAAACGTATTTTTATGGCCGCCGTCATTTGCGATCTCCAGCAGTTTTTTTTTACTCATTTTGCAAGCTCCAGCGTTTTGTTTTGAGCGTAATCGGTCACGTGACAGAGAAGCGTGGCTTGATGTGAGTCAAGCGTGACACAGACGAATGTAATGGAAAATCTGGTCATTTTTCAAAATAAAACATTTTTTGTATTCCGAAATAAAACATAAAAAACGGAATTAAGGCAAGTTCTTTTTGTGCGGACCGGTACCGGGCCGCGGACCGGCGGTTGGGGACCCCTGTTCTAGGCCATGATGTTAATTTCTTGCTTCTGATTATGACATAACAGTGAAGAGATATCATCAAATATTGTTGCATAAACTTCGGATAGGTTCACATTTTTAAAAGGACAGTTAAATTGGCTCAAATCTATCTTAAAGTTTATGAATTGAGTTTCACCTGAAATTCAAGATGAGGGGCGGATACTCCGCTCATCTGCCTGCCTTGAGTAGATCAAAGGGCTATCCTTTTGTCTTCGCTCACTCTCTCTCACTCTCCATAAAGCTCCCCAAAAAAGTCTCAGCACACGACTTTCCTTCTTTCTCTGAGCACACTCACTGCTGGAAGACCTCTTGCTTCATTTAGTATTGCTCTTTTGCCTTTTTTTTGGTTGCGCACAGACACACGAGCGCTAAGTCCTGCCCAAAACCACAGGGGGTGGACTTCCAACAACCTTGAGTTCTGGGTTCTCGTCTCTGAAAGCACCCGCACTTAGCATGTTAGCCGTGACGAAAAGGTTGTCAGGAGCACAAGCTTGAAGCAATAAGTCAGCTCTGCTCCTTGCCTGAAGGACAGGAAAACCACCCAGTGTGGCCCTGATGAAGTTACGAGACCACACGGGGTCTGAGCCACGAGAAACCCTACCAAGCTTTTGTTTTCCTGCTTCCAGCGGCCTCTTTTTTTTTCTTTTTCCTTTTGATTTTTCTTTTCTTCGTCTGCACACGAGTTGAAGTTCCTTCCACCTGCACGTGCAGCAAACTTTGTGAATTTCTTAAAGTCTTTCCACATCACTTTCGTTATCATTACCACCTTCTAACACTTATCTATTAGCTGCCCCATAGCTCCCTTAAAACCCTTTCATGACATAAAGAGACACACGGACAAACACCAATAATGGAGTATGAGGGCCCTATCTATTTACCTTCCAACGAATTGCTGTTTAGCATGATTAGCGACACATTTTTCTCAAAAGAAGACTGAGGGAAGCAAGAAAATTGACTTTTGCCGCACAGAAGTGGAGTCCCATGTTGGCAAAATTATGGATAAGAAAGCCCCTCATTGTACTTGGTTTTGACAATGGAAAAACGTCTGCTTTATATTGAGCTGTGTCAAGCCAAGTGTGTACGATACAGTGGAAACCAAGTGTTTGGCTTCAGGGGTTTGGGTTCCCACAAACACACTGCACTGAGAATTTAGCTGAAGGTTTCCTCTTCAAGCGAAAGCTTTTCTACTTGTAAAAAATTGACCAACTTAATCCAGTGTTTGTTGCAATTTGTAGTTTCTGTTTGTGAATTGACAAAGTGTCCCAATACTTTGTCTGTGCGTAAAAAGTCCTCCTTGCCTGGGGAGCAATGGAAGTGACCTGGTTGATAGCGACTCCTATCAGTCCTCTCATACGTTCATGTTGCAACATGTGCAAGCTCGGGGTGGAGGTGACTTCCCTTTCGCCAGTGGAGAGGTTTCTGATGTGTAGATTGCTGCGGTGGAACGGAAGGTGCAAGACTAAGAGGAAACATATGCCACACTGAAAAAGACAAATTATCACGACCACCCGCAGTACATGATTAAAATGTGGTGAACTGGTGTCATTTTCCCCCATTCACCTTGAAAAATAAAATAATACACGTCGGTTTGCCACACCTCCCTCTGGACATTTTTTTCTGAACATTTGCACCGGAAACACTTTTTGACAAATTATATACCTGTCCAGTTTCACCAAATATTGTATTTAAAAAATACGTGTCTGCCCTTTATGACTGTGGCCATTTCATGGTCTGGTTTTTCACTTTTTCTTGTCATTCAAAAAAAAAAGAAGCAACATTTTCATTTATTTTATGTTATTAAAAGGGATTTTAAAAAATAACACAGGGGTGATCGTGCGTGCGACATCCGTTATTATTTATCATACCTTCCACTCTCAAGGTTTTGTGACATAAAATTCACATGCTGATCTTAATTTACGAGATGATGCCACGTTTTTTGAAGAGGCTTTGCTTTAGTGCACTCCAATCCATTATCTCATACAGCGATTTACTTGCCAAAAGCCAACCAGAGTGATCCGTTGCCACAGACAGCTGACGCCATTTTGCATCAGTGGCTCATTTATTCAAATCATATCTATAAAGCACAATGACACAAAAATCTTTTCATTTTTCCATCCATCCATTTTCCATTCTGCTTATCCTCACTGGGGTTGCAGGGGGAGCTGGAGCCT
The DNA here is from genome assembly GCF_054856545.1 of Hippocampus guttulatus. Taxonomy (NCBI): domain Eukaryota; kingdom Metazoa; phylum Chordata; class Actinopteri; order Syngnathiformes; family Syngnathidae; genus Hippocampus; species Hippocampus guttulatus. The sequence continues at coordinate 22,188,785 of NC_141265.1, forward strand.
ATCCCGGCTGTCTTCGGGCAGTAGGCGGGGGACACCCTGAAGCGGTTGGCGGCCAGTCATAGGGCACACAAAGATGAATGACTATTCGCACTCACACTCACACCTCTAGACAATTTATAGCATTCAATCAGCTTGCCATGCATGTTTTTGGAACGTGGGAGGAAACCGGAGTACCTGGAGAAAACCCATGCGGGCCTGGGGAGAACATGCAAACTCCACACAGGGAGGCCGGAACTGTACACAGAGCGGTCGACGCGCTAACCACTGGACCACAGGGGCCGCCCTCTTCATTCTTCACAATTGTAAATGTTGCTTTTAACTTAGGTTTGGTCCTGCCTGTATTATGAGTGTGTGCGCAAGATTGCTACGTGCATGCATTTTATTTCATGAAACACGACTGTGGGTGATATGAGAAACAATTACTTCTCAGCCATGTTGTTTACTTGCTATGGTGTAGGAATAATTTTGATTGAGTGAAATAATTCAATGTTGAAGATTATTTTACAGTTTGCATTCACATCAATTGTGCACTTATTTTTTCATTATGTATTTCATTAAAAAAAACTTCTAAGAATACTGCATCCATGTGAAAGTTCAGAAAAATTACAGATATAGAATTTTTCCTCTGGGTATGGAGGTTGTCTCAGGGGTCACCACAAAGTGCCCAAGGAGTGCCCCCCCTCCCCCCTCGGCCACCTTGGAGTTCCACCTCTGCCCCAATTTGAGGACTGATAGGTTGAACTTTTTTTCCCATCAAATGAATATTTGACAAACACCAGAAATGCTTTAAATTTAATAAGTTTCTAATTAAACATGGGTACCACTTTAGAATAAAACCTTATCAAGGGTTTGAAACATTTATTAAATAGGTCAGTACATAATACTTGTAAATAACTTGTTAAATTTGTTAAATGTTACATTTCTGATTAGGATTCTGATTGTGAATATTCTGGGTTCTAAATGATGAAGCATCATTTGCAGACACAAAAGCCACACTCATTGTGAATTGTGGTACAAATAACTCTTTGTTTAGCTTCAGTTGCAACAATCACACAATTACATTGTTTTTTATTTTTATTTTTTGTGAGTGAATATCATGAATTAGAAAGCAGTCCATAAGAAGGTCATGCCAATAAAACAACATATGAACCAACAGCACACGTTGTGTAGTTATAACTTGAATAATCCATTTGATCATTCGATTATTCCACACTTTACTTGTAGCTTGCCTTCATACAGGGTGACCCAAAAAGATGCGTACCCATATTTTATTCGATAAAAAATCCATTTTTTAACGAATGTCTTTTCTGTTGCAGGACGTGAAAGGTGAACCTATGGATGATCGTTTTTAGCTATAGTTGCCCCAAAAATGTCTTGGACAAATCAGCACAAGATATTCTCCCTGGAGATCTATTTTGCAACAAAATCATACCCAGAGTGTACAGATTCAGTTTCGAAAACTTTTCCATTGTCGCAACTTTCCACCAAAATCAACGATTGTTAGTTGGGTTACGAAGTTCAGAGAGCATGGGACTGTAGTGAACTTATGTTCTAAAGCCACAGGGGGAACTTATTCAGGCAGGAAAAAGAGTGCAAGGACAGAAGAAAACATTGCTGCAGTGAGGGACTCAATAGAACGCAGCCCTAGGACACATCTTGGGAAAGCCATAAATTGACTAAAAATTGACAGAAATAGCTGAAACTCTGGTGAATGGTCTTCCATAAACTGAATAATGTGTGGTTGTAATTTGAAATAAATAGCTTTCTAATCAAACTCACAATTGAAATTTTCATGGGTACGCATCTTTTTGGGTCACCCTTGTACTTGCTTTGTGAAGTTTGCGGGCTCGCAAGGTGCTTGCATGGGTTTTCTTTGGGGACTCAGACTTCCTCGCGCATTTCAAAAACACGCTTCTTAGGTTCATGGTGGTGACCAATCCGGTCGCGGTCAATCTGCTGCGCTCCTATGGCAAGCATTTCGCAAGCATTACTTTATTTAAGAATTGATTCGTAAAATGCACTCATCAATTCTGAATCATTTACATTTGCATTACTTTGCATGGAATCAAAGAATTTCTCCCAGCCCACCCTTTTTCGTCAAGTGGTCCCAAAACAGTGGCATGTGTGTCTATCAACTGAGTCTTGCATAACGAGCCGTCCTACCCTGAGTAGCTCAATAAAAAGAATGTTCATGTTTGCAGCCACTGAAGGGGGAAAAAAACCCGACTCCTCGCTGCAAGGTGACAGAGAAAGGTTGAACAAGGCCCCTCCTGCTCCTCCCAACCAAGCCACAGTCAAACAATTGCGATCCCCACGCTTCTTTTGTTCAGGCCTCCCATCAGCCTCTCGGTTGGCGGTGTGGTCAGAAAGAGGAGGAAATTGCTCTGAATTTGCGGGTAATTGAAAACACCTCTACCCCCCATCCCTTCGTGCTTTAAAAACCTCCACACCCCATTCTCCTCCCAGGCACCCACCTTCTATACCAATGCGCTCCTAAAGGCACCCTTTCCCCATCGTGTCCTCCGTCTCCCACAGTTCTCAATTGATGCAAACAATTGCGCATCCATTTACTGTCTAGAGGAGAGCTGACCCACTTGTGTGATTTTGGTTGCCGTCTCTCCTGTTCCACCTTCTCCCAATTGCAGGTATTGATGCCCTGCCATTGTTTCCCTCTGCCCAGGGAGTGGAGTGGTTTGTGGGAAAATTGGGGGACCCCCCTCGGTGTTTGACGGTGTTTATCGATTCACACCAGACTCTAATTTGCCCGCTGCTTCAAGCTTTTCAGATGCACTAGCCACAGATGCTACTCCCGTTAAGTGCACTTGTCAAAGCAATGTTTTAATGCATGCTGATATTCTGGGCAGAAGAAAAGAAAGGGAAATATTTGCATTTCTTTCAAACATGTTACCAAAAGAATGTGATTCGTCCCCTTGAAATGAATGTGTTTTTTTGATGGTGTGTTTGTTTTTAATTATATGCAATCTGCCACTGCTTATTGCTTTCTTGGAAGTTGTCTGGGGAATGCATTAACATACGTATAATGACACCTAATCATTTGATAGTACCCATCCATACATTTTTGAATCCATTTATTAAAAAATGTGACGGTTGCGGGTGTGCTTGAGCCTATCCCAGCTGACTCCGGGCAGAAGGTGGGGTACATCCTGAACTGGTTGCCAGCCAATCGCAGGGCACACAGAGACGAACAACCATCCACGCTCACACTCAGACCTAGGGACAATTTAGAGTGTTCCATTCACCTGCCACGCATGTTTTTGGAATGTGGGAGGAAACCGGAGTACCCGGAGAAAACACACACATGCAAACTCCACACAGAAAGGCTGAATCGAACCCTGCACCTCTGCACTGTGAGGCGCACATGCAACCAGTTTTCCCACCGTGCTGCCAAAAACAAAAGTAGCTTACCAAAATTACTACATGAATTGTAGTGACAACATTGAAACTTTAACAGAAAACTTTTAAAATATTTTCATTCAATAATCCAAATGAAAGAAAAAAATCGGCGGAAAAAGGATTAGAAGACGTTGGTATGAGACACAAAAAAAAAGCTAAGTTCTCAATCTGGATTTAAAAGCATTAACACTTGGGGCTGCCTTCACTTCAGTTAGCACCTTATTCCACTTGTGTGCAGCACAGAAACGAAATGCAGTTTAACCATACTTATTTTGACCTCTGGGCTCCACTCAATGACGTGAGTCTGGACCCAAACCATTCAGTGATTAATAAATCAGTAGCAGAATTTTCAAATCTATTCTACAGCTGATTGGGAGCCAATATAAAGACTTTAGGAGTGGAGTCTTTTTTTTTAATCAAGGGTCTTTGTGTTTTTTATCTTGCTTGGTGAATTTCATGTCAGTAACCACTATCTTAAATTATGTTTTTTTGCAGATTTATCTGCTACACTTTCCCTCCCAGGAAGTCACGTTACAACTTTCGAAACACATGGACATACACGCACAACCTCGCCCTCGCCACACACACACACAAATTAATGTAAGCACACGATGCTGTGCCACTTTTAGAAACCCAAACTTCATTATCCGGAGGGGAAAAAAAAAACTGAGTCTCAGACACGCTGAGCAATTTCTAGGATGTGCAGAGCAAAGCATCAGTAATGAGTACTTAGCACCAAACAAAGTAAAAATGGAGAAAAACAAGAGCTTGTCAAGAACAACTAAAACAGCTTCCCGAAATAGAGTTTAGAGGCCATTGTGTTCATTGTTGTGAAGGAGAGGCGATGTGTGAATTGACTCTCCAGTGCCAAGAGCAGGCTCTCGATGCTGATAACCACCTCTTCATGGACACCCCTCTGACTGCAGCTTTCACCCACCTCTCCGTATCCAGTATTATTTTCAAAAGCAAGCTGCCCGCTCTTTCAATATTTCATTTCCTACTTGAGGTTTACCTTGCATTTATATAACAAAAGCCTCTTAGTTAGAGCACCTGGCAGTGGGAGGATGCAAGGGTGCATAACGATAAATCCCTGACCAATGCCTCTCTCCCCCCTCCTTCTCCCGCTCATTAACCAATCGTCACACTCAGTTGCATGCGTTGCATACACATGGTCTTTTATGTTTCTCACACTTACTCTTTCTCCTGTGCATAACTGTTTTGGGGATAATGAGATTAAAACGGTCTTTTTTTTTTTATCAGGCAGTTGCCTACAAGTGATGTGTAGGCAAGAACATAATGTTGAATACAAAACAGAACAGGTACAAAATTACTTGTGCTTCGCACTCGTGCCGACTGTCACTCTCACAGAGTTGGTAGTGGGGGTTTATCCCAAACGCCTCTTATTTGTTTTGAAATGATCTATAAGAGCTGTTCTGATTTAGTGTGCTGTTGTGGGTAGGATTATGACAACTAATTAGGAGCGTTGTAAACGGGAATCATTTAATTACGTCTTTGCGACTGTGCAGGAAAAAAAATGCTGCACTTATTCTAAAAATATCATAGAAAGCATCTCTGACATGTATGTATCTGTTATTCTACCTACCTGCAGGGACTGCACAATATATTGAAAAAATATCATCATCGTGATAATGGCCCATTCAATATGTGTATTGAAAATAGGAGCAAGTTTCATATTGAATTGTTTGCTTTTGTCTGACCAATCAGATGCAACCTTAAATGCACGTCGCCATCCAGTTGGTAAACTATCCATCCATCCATTTTCCAATCCGCTTATCCTCACGAGGGTCACAGGCAGGCTGGAGCCTATCCCAGTTAACTTCGGGAAGCAGGCGGGGGACACACCCTGAACTGGTTCCCTGCCAATCGCAGGGCACACGAAGACAAACAACCATCTGCGCTCTCAATCAAGTCTAGGGACAATTTAGAGTGTTCCATTGACCTGCCACGCATGTTTTTGAAATGTGGGAAGAAACCGGATTACCCGGAGAAAACCCACACAGGCACGGGGAGAACATGAAAACTCCACACAGGAAGGCCGGAGTTGGAATCGAATGTATTTATTTATTTATACGCTTTTGTACTCGCATCCACATGTGTGAAAAGCACAATTTTCAAAATAAAATAATAACTTTGACTTCATGGTCACTTTGACGTCAACGACTGTGTAGGCGGGCTGGATGAAGCCCCCAGGCAGTACTTTGCCCAGATCTGCAGTGTTCTAATGTGAAGATTGAACATTATTTAAATGAACAGTGAGTCTCGATCAACTAATTATTATTATTATTTAATCAACTAAACTTAAAACTAAACAAGATGTAATATTTAATATGTGTGTGATTATTTTATTATTAGTGACTCCTGTATTGGCGCTGGCTTGTTTTGACAGTGAATGAAAACAAAATCATCATGAATATGCAACACTTGAAGTGTACATGTAAGTTGACATTTTATGTTTTTCTTTGTCCTTATTTCACAATTGTGCATTTGTTATCCTAAAATGTACTGTTTTATGATTTTGAATGATACAATTAAAGTTGTAGTTTATTCTCAAGATTGTTTTCTGCATTCACTGCTGTGCATTTACGTTCTTATGAAAAAAAGTAGTATTCCAGTCAAGTCAGATCCATGGAGAAGCATTGAATATTGACCTCCCTTGCATTCGACTCACAAACCCCACAAAAAACTTAATCAAAATGACGGCACTTTAACAGTACACCACAAGTGCCCACCAAGTAAGTGCACAGATCAAACAAATGTGATCTTATCTGAAGTCCAGTCATAAGAATTGCTGAGCTATTTGGATGAACTGGCTGCTCCCAGGCCACATAAAACATGTTGTGATAGTTTGTTCTGCACCGAGATCAAGTATTGTATTGGTATCAGTGTTGGAAAGCAAGCTGTGCAAACAGAATGTGCTGTGGATTGATCGGAGGCTAAAGGTGGAGATGTGGTGCCAACAGGTCTGGACCCCGCAGAGTGGAACCGGTCAAATTTGCTACTATTATTTAACTGAACAAGGGTTTAAAGAGTTTGTGACCTTGGGAATGTGTACCTTTCCTATACTAAATGTGGAGAATGACTTTTTGGAATGCAGATACGCAATGTTAACTTTCTGTCTGTGCCATACTTCAATTTTCTTTTTAGTATCTTCGTTTGGATAGACACATACTGCATATTGAAGAATTATTTCATCGTAAGAACATCAACACAAGTGATCATGTCATGCCATAATATGCAGTGAAAGTATTAAATATCTTACAGTGCTATTTTCCAAAAGAAAACTCAAAGTTGGGGGAGTTGTTATTTATTACATTTTGCAGCAGTTACATTTTTAACAGATACAGTATTCGCATTTTCGGCATTTTGTCAAACCAGCTTTCTTTGTTTTAAATACAATCCAATATACAAGTTGGATGTGGCTACAGATATCAAAAGTCTCCTCTCGACCATGCTGTCATTACTTCATTGGGTCCTCCGCGGTCTCAGCGTCAGACGCCACACTTAAGAAAGCATTTAAGAGAGACATTTTCTTGGTGATGGTCAACAAAATAAAATATAGTTCCATAGTATGTCAACAATATTTATTGGTGATTTACACATTTACACATAAGCTCACTCAATTCAACTTTATTTATAAAGCACTTCAAAACAACTACTGCTGCATACAAAGTGCTGTGCTTAGTCATACATTAAACAATTGATAGTTAATGAATTATTCTCCAATTAATTAATACAAACACAAATACACCTGACACCAGGAAACAAAGAAACTTCAAGTCTTTGTTGAGTTGAAAGCCAAAAAATAAAAACTTGTTTTAAGGATAGGTTTAAAAAGGAAGCTTGCCTATAATTTAACGGATAGTCATTCCATTGGGAAGACCCGCAACAGAAAAGCCTTGATCCTCTGAGACTCTGCTTCGTCTTCGGTACTTCTAGTAGCATCTAGTTTGTAGACCAGAGGCACCGTGCAGTTGCATAGGGGTGGAGGAGCTCAGAGAGATACGGTGGGTGCCTCCATGAGACGTCACCTTACCGTGGTGGAGGGGATTGTGTGTCCCAATGATCCTAGGCGCTAGGATGTCTGGGGCATTATGCCTCTGGTAGGGTCACCCATGGCAAACAGATCCTAGGTGAGGAACCAGACAAAGCACGGCTCATTGACTCCAATGATGAACGACAACATTGGACGGTGTCTTTCCTTCCTTGGATGTGGGTCACCGCCCCCCCCCCCCCCCCCCTTGAGCCAGGCCTGGAGGTAGGACTTGCTGGCGAACGCCTGGTGGTCGGGCCTACGTCCATGGGACCCGATCGATGTCACCCCGAAGAGACAACGTGGATCCCCATTTCCATGGGGTCACCACCTATGGGAGGGCCAAAGGGGTCGGATGCAAAGTGAATTGTGCGGCGGCCAAAGGCCTTGACGGTCCAATCCCCGACTGCGGAAGCTAGCTCTAGGGACATGAAATGTCACTTCTCTTGCAGAAAACGAGCCCGATCTGGTCTGTGAGGCAGAGGTTCCGACTTGGCAGAGTCAGACTTGCCTCCATACACAGCCTGTGTTCTGGTACCAGATCTCTCGAGACGGGTTGGACTATCTTCCACTCTGTAGTTGCCCACGGTGAGACGCGCAGAGCAGGTGTAACCATACACAATGCACCCCAGCTCAGTGTCTGTACATTGGGGTTTGCGCCGGTGGATGAGAGGGTAGCCTCTCTCGACCTTCGGGTGGAGCGATGGGTCCTGACTGTTGTTTGCGCCTATGCACCAAACAGCAGTTCAGAGTACCCACCCTTATCGGAATCCTTGGAGTGTGTGGTGGAGAGTGCTCGTTCTGCCCGGGGACTTGAATGCTCACATGGGCAATGACAGTGTGATTGGGAGGAATGGCCCCAATGATCAGAACTTGAGTGGTGTTTTGTTGTTGGACTTCTGTGCTCATCTGGGATTGTCCATAATGAACACCATGTTGAAACATAAGGGTGTCCATATGCGGACTTGGCACCAGGACACCATTGGCCACAGTTCTGTGACTGAATTTGTGGTCGCATCATCGGATATGCGGCCACATGTTTTGGACACTCGGTGGAGAGAGGGGCAGAGCTGTCAACTGATTACCACCTGGTGGTGAGTTGGCTCCAATGGTAGGGGAAGGTGCCAGTCCGACCTGACAGACCCAAACCTATTGTGGGGGTTTCCTGGGAGCGTTTGGCTGACTCCACTGTCAGAAGGAATTTCAACTCCCACCTTCAGCAGAGCTTTTCCCACATCCCGGGGAACATTGAGTCAGAGTCGACCATATTCCGCTACTCTATTGTTGAAGTGGCCGATTGGTGTTGTGGCCGTAAGGTGGTCGATGCCTGTCGTGGCGGCAACCCCTGAACCCGCTCGTGGATACTGGCAATATGGGATGCCATCAAGCTGAAGAAGGAGTCTTACTTCCTGGCTTGTGGGACACCAGCGGCAGCTGATGGGTACAGGCTGGCCAAGCGGAACACGGCTTCAGCGGTCACCGAGGCGAAAACTCGGGCGTGAGAGGAGTTCGGTGAGGCCATGGAAGCCAACTTCGGGACGACTGTGAGTAAATTCTGGTCCAACATTCAACATCTCAGGAGGGGGAAGCAGTGTGCCATTAGAACTGTCTAGAACAGCGATGAGGCGCTGCTGACCTCAACTTGGGACATTGTGAGTCGGTGGGCAGAATACTTCAAAGACCTCCTCAATTCCAACAACACGCCTTCCTTAGAGGAAGCAGAGTCTGGGGACTCTGAGGTGGGCTCTACTATATCTGGCGTTGAAGTCACCTAGGTGGTTAAACAGCTCTTGTGATCAATCCAGGATGTGCACAGGTTGGTACGTCGGGACCTTCAGTCTTGTGCGACTGTTCTGTCAACCAGGAGCTGATGTTTGGCTCCTCTGGTATCTCTACCAATGCCCTTCTGTGCTTCGCTCATGTATTGATCCATGTGTCCACTTATCTTAGCCGCAATGATGCCTGAAATCAGCTTCCATGTTGTGGAGAGACAGGTTATTGGCCGATAGTTGGATGGGACTGCACCCTTTGAGGGATCCTTCATGATCAGGATTGTTCGCCCTTCGGTTAGCCATCCTGGGTGAGTCCCATCCCTCAGCAGCTGGTTCATTTGTGCTGCTAGGTGCTCATGGAGTGCTGTGAGTTTCTTTAGCCAGTAGGTGTGGACCATGTCCGGGCCTGGTGCTGTCCAGTTCTTCATATCTGAGACTCTTTCCTGTATGTCTGCCACTGTTATGGTGACTGGGTTCTGTTCAGGGAGGTTGCTGTGCTCCTCTCTCTGGGTCACCAGCCATTGTGCACTGCTGTTATGTGCAACCTCCTTCTCCCATATGCCTTTCCAGTACCTTTCAGTTTCCAGTCTTGGTGGGTCAGCTCTGTTGTTTGGACCCTGCCACTGAGCGTACACTTTCGCAGGTTGTGTTGCGAACAGCCTGTTTATTCGTCTGGCCTCATTCTCTTTCGTGTACCGCTTTAGGCGGCTGGACAAGGCTTGGAGCCTTTGTTTGGCAGTTTCGAGTGCTTCAAGTATGGTCATCTGGATGTACCTCTCGGGTATCCGCCTTTTCATCACACCTCTCTGGGCCTCCGTCAATTGACTCACATCTTTTCGAGCCGCCTTGATCTTAGCCTCCAACCGTCTTTTCCATGGTGGGTAACGTATCTCATGGCTTCCATGGTTGCTCTTATAGCCAAACATCTCTACGATCACTGATGCTGAAGCGTATATCAGCTCATTGGTTTCTGTCATCGTTCCGGTCGGGATCAGTGCTGCATTCACACTTTCCATGAGACTTTCAGGTAGTACTTCACATAGCCGTTGTAATCAGTTTCTAGGTTGCCCAGCTTTCATTCTCCCCATGATCTTAGCTTTTAGGTCAGTATCTGCCTCGCTCAACATTTCATTCATTGGGGCTGGCCTCCCAATCTCATCATCTGCATTCATTGGGGCTTGCCTCCCAATCTCTGGTATGACCTCCTCCTCTGATCTGGCAGCCTGGGGCCCTTCACCATCGAACCTGCGTTGTACCTCATCAATCTCAAGTTGTGACAGCAGTTGCCGTTTGTGGATGTTGGAACACTGAGCTACTAGTTGTTTCGTGGTCAACCGTGACTGTGGGTTTTGAAGTATCCATTTAGCCCACATTCTCTGCATGTAACCCCTTTGACTAGGGTTGCTTGAGTAGTAGCATTCCAACAGAGCCATGTTATCGCATCTCGCCCATCCCCGCTTTGTTCCAGTAGCCCATTTTTCATCAAGGTGCTCTGGTTCCCCAGCACCTGACGCAGACCTTGTTTGGCCGGGCGATGTCATTAGTTTTATTGTCTCTCATCATTGTACGAGGTAGGCATTAGCGTGAAGGATCTTGCCCAAGGACCCACACTGGATGGTGTTATGTGCTCATTTTTTCTTTTTGCCCCGTGCGGGATTCGAACCACCGTCTCCCGTACGCCAAACTCATGGGTTTGGCGTACGGGAGACGGTGGGTCATTTGGCGTACGACTCATTAGGATGCGTAGGTGTTGTGCTGGACACGATGCTGATTTTCAAAAGGCAATGGATCAAAACTGATTCAAACTCTAAAATGTATCTCAGTTTCGCTATACAGTATTTACCATACAATGAGCACAGATGCACCGCAATGGCAATATTTTAACATGACACGTACTGCATTACCATTTAGTCTCCTGCAACTAAAACTGTGGCACAGCCCCTCCACAGCCTGTTCAAACAGGCCCTCAAAAAAAACCTCTCATATGGCCACTGTAACATCGTTGAGAACTTCAAATTGGTAACTTTTTAAAATCTTGTCCTTTTACTTTATCATATAAAATCTTGCTTAATCTGGCACCATAGTGTTTGTGAAATCATGTGAAGAAGTTAGGGGTCAGAACAACTCAAGCCTCCTCTAGAGGAGCTGTAAAGTGAACTTCAGTTCCTCCGCATTTGAACAGAAGTGCTTCTCGGGTAAAGCTGCAGGGATGTGAAATGCTACCATTAACTCTTCCAGAGTGCAAAAGTCTGCACCAATTTAAGTTGAAACTTAAGAAATGGCACCATAGTGTTTGTGAAATCATGTGAAGAAGTTAGGGGTCAGAACAACTCAAGCCTCCTCTAGAGGAGCTGTAAAGTGAACTTCAGGTCCTCCGCATTTGAACAGAAGTGCTTCTCGGGTAAAGCTGCAGGGATGTGAAACGCTACCATTAAATCTTCCAGAGTGCAAAAGTCTGCACCAGTTTAAGTTGAAACTTAAGAAATGGTTGAAAGATGGTCAGACCTGTAATGACGAAAGTTATCAATTCATGATGCTGAACAGATAAATGTGTAAATAAATATGAAAATAATTAAGTGTGTTTCTGTGATGGACATGGACTTCTTTTCACTGGTGCTTCAGTGATGTTTGATCTATGTTTTGCATGTGGACTTCATCAGTTCATTGTATAAAACTGCTGTCACTGTTTCTGCCCAGGAACTACAGATGAAAATTAGCTTGTTGGTATGTCTGGTCTGTGCAACACATTTGTTGTGCAATGTTCCTGTTAAATACATTGAAAAACCACAGCGTCAAGAAAATAAAAACAGATGGCAATTCAAGTTTTAACAAATATTTACACACGACATCCACTTTGTCTGACTCTTCGGAGGTAAATAAATGATCACAAATAAAAAAATGAAAGGTAAATAAATGTGAGAAGTTAAAAAAAGTACAAAGAAAAGATGTAAAATCATTCTTGTTCTCCAAATCTGTCACGTTCCGTATTTGACAGCAGGGGGCAGGCGTTCTTGCTTGCCGCCTGCACACCTGCCACCCATTAGTTGACGATTGCACCTGCTATATCTAGGCACTCCGACAGTCAACTCACTGCCGGAGTATTCCACGCCGTGCCATTTGCTATCGTCTATTCCTTCTCGCTTAAAACTCTGACTTACATGACTATATTGCGTGCCTTGATATTTCTCTCGTGATTGATTAATATTTTACTTAAGAACTTTCTCCTTGCCGTTTTTGTTTCGCAAGCGTTTTCTGTTATTTTCCTGGTCCTCTTTTTTACCAGCGTTTTCTGTTGCTTCGTTATTATTTCCTGGTCCTCTTTTGACCAGCGTTTTCTGTTGTCCGTTTAGACGGGGATTTTGTGTTATAATAAATTTCATTTTTTACGACAAAATTCTTTTTCTGTGTCTGCTATTTCGGGGATCCACTTACCTAGTAGTTGTGCACGAAGCGATTATTCTGTCGCTTCGGGCTCAACGTGACAAAATCCAATTCCATTCCAAGTTGGGATGTTGTGATAAAGATAAATAAAAGCAAATCATGTTCAACTTATATTTAACTGAATATGCGACAAATGAGATGTTTTATGTTCAAGATAATAAATTTAATTGTTTTTAGCAAATAATCATTCATTTAGAATTTTATAGCTGCGACATGTTCCAAAAAAAACTGGGCCAGGTGACAAAAAAGACTGAGAAAGATAAGGAATGCTCATAAACCACCAGTTTGGAACATCCCACAGGTGAACATGCTAACAGGAAACAGGTGGGTGCCATGATTGGGTATGAAAATATCTTCGATGAACTCGCCCAACCAGTCTACATGTGCTTTGTGGACTTGGAGAAGGTGTTTGACCGTGTGCCTCGGGGAGTTCTGTGGGGGGTGCTTCGTGGGTCTGGGGTACCGAACCCCCTGATATGGGCTGTTCGGTCCCTATCTCACCAATGTCAGAGTTTGGTTCGCATTGCCGGCAGTAAGTCGTTGAGGGGGTCCATTTTGATGGCCTCAGTACAGTATTGCATCTCTGCTTTTTGCAGATGATGTAGTACTGTTGGCTCCTTCGAGCAGGGCTCTCCAACTCTCGCTGGAGCGTTTCGCAGCTGTGTGAGTGTGAAGCGGTTGGGATGAAAATCAGCACCTCCAAATCTGAAACAATGGTCCTCAGTCAGAAAAGGGTGGAGTGCCCTCTCCGGGTCAGGGAGAAGATCTTGCCCCAAGTGGAGGAGTTTAAGTATCTTGGGGTCTTGTTCCCGAGTGAGGGCAGGAGGGATCGACAGACAGATTGGTGCAGTGTTTGCTGTGCTGCGGACTTTGTATCGGTCTGTCATGGTAAAGAAGGAGCTGAGCCAAAGGGCTCTCAATTTACCGGTCGATCTACGTTCCAACCCTCATCTATGATCAGGAGTTATGGTAGTGACCGAAAGAACGAGATGCCGGATACAAGCGGCCGAAATGAGTTTTCTCCGCAGGGTGTCTGGGCTCTCCCTTAACCCATTTCATCCCAAATTTTTCCCAGACATTTAAAAGTCAAAATCTGATGTCATTGGAACCCCTTTTAAGTAATCAGTAATAAATAAAAAAAAATTAAAGCCCTGTAAATTAAATCATTGTTGTCCTTCACAAATGTGACCGGTGGGATTAAATGGGTTAAAGATAAAGTGAGAAGCTCGGTCATCCGGGAGGGGCTCAGAGTTGAGCCGCTTCTCCTCCACATCGAGAAGAGCCAGATGAGGTGGTTATGGCATCTGATTAGGATGCCACGCCTCCCTGGTTAGGCGTTCTGGTTACGTCCCACCGGCATGAGGCTGACCCAGGACACACCGGAGAGACTATGTCACCCTGGCCTGGGAGCAGGTCCGGAAGAGCTAGAAGTGGCTGGGGAGAGGGAAGTCTGGGCTTCCCTGCTAAAGCTACTGCCCCCGTGACCCGACTCCGGATAAGCGGTAGAAAATGGATGGATGGATGAAACTTGTGGTATTACATCATGAATATCCAGTGGTAGAAAATGGATGGATGGATGGATGGTGGGATGGATAGATGGATGGATGGAACCTGTGGTATTATATCATGAATATCCAGTGCCACTGCCAGTTCATACAGGATCACAACAACTTTGCAGATTTTGGCCTGATAGGCCCACCGCCCAAAAAGGCTTAAATGTAGGACCTGTTGTGATGTCAGTTGCTCAGACCCTTTATTCTCTCACTTTTATGTTGTCATGTCCTTGAGTATTTATGCTCGGGTGTCTCCGTGAGACTGTCGGTACACCAAACTTTCTTCCATGCAATCTGCATCCAGCCCTGCACCAACTGTACAACTGTTGTAGTATTCTACCACTGATCACTTTAGCTCTGCTGATACTTTGCACATTGTCTCACAGCTGTCATTGGGTGGTACCACCGCACAATGGTACACTTACATTATGGAATATCCTTCCATACTTAATTGCCATGTCCTTGTTTATGGTGATACTAGTGCAGCCTGTACTACTGAAGACAAATTCCTTGTGTGTTGTACATATTTGGCCAATAAAGATGATTATGATTATGATTTGTGTATGTAAAGATTTTTACTTTTCCACTTCATGTTATGTCTGCTTCTAAATCCGAATTCTTCTCCTCACGTGATAGTATGCTCAGTCATGGACCCAGCAGACTAAGACACTATCTTCCAAGTCATGCGTGCTCATCGAGCACTGCTCGGCAGTTACGAGCACCTCCTAAGGGAGGTTATGGACTCTATTCAGAAATTTTCCACCGTCAACTCAATGGCCGCCCAGCACTTCCCCGCAGACGTCACCACCTGCTCCAACCCATCTGTCAAGCTTCAATCAGAGAGTGAGCGTCTCATCAGCAATTGCTTCGCCTTTTCAACAGGAACTGAACATTCCATCACCCAAATATTATTCCGTAAAGTGAACAAGCAATGAACAATTGCGAGTGTTTTCAAAGGCAGCGAATGTTGCGTTCTCGTTAGATTTCAGAGTTCGTTCAAGAACGCAAATGTTCACCGAAGAGTGACCCAACGTTCGGCTGGTGTTTGCCTGTAATTTTCTTGACGCAAAGAAAATTGAACAAAATATCCCTGCAACGAGGAAAAAACACAAAAAATGTTGGCAAACGTCTGCCGAACATCTGGCGACTGTTTGGCGAACATTTGCGGTCTTTAACGAACCCTGACGAACTCTGAAGAGAAGCAACTTGGCTGTCTTCGCAAATACTTGTAATTGTTCGCCACTCGGTGGTTTCGTATGCCTGTCCTACTCAGCTTGCTCCCCTTGCAAATATTCTCGAAAAAATTAACTACTTAATTGGTTAACATACAAATAATTGGCCTCTGTATTTCCTGTGTGCATATATTTAGTGACATGAGTTAAAAAAACAAGCTTGTTAAAGTCAGACAACGGAACCTCCCCCCCCCCCCCCCCCCCTTAAAGTTGGAGGCTATTTGCACCATATCATAAGAGAGTACTGTACATTGTCAGTTCTTTCAGGTTCTGAAACCAGAAAGGACTAAATGTGTCATTTATCAACCGGTACCCATTAAGAGAAGGCTTTGGAGCACATTGCAGTGGAGGTGTAGTTTAGGTTTCATGTTATGAGTTCCTCTTTGGTGGTCTCTGTTTTTTGTGAAGTCTTCGGCTGAGGCTTAGGGAGCTGAGCTGTCAGGGAATAACTACCCTGCTACCTCCCTGAACAGCAAATCAAACACATGGGCTCATTTATAGCCTATTAGCACTGTGCTCTGAACAGAGCACTACTGATTCACCTGGCACTGGGCTTTTTACATCCTTTATCTGAGCTTGAGAGAAACCTGGTGAATGAGTTGGGGTGACAGGGAGATTCGTGTTTTACCACAACTAGGCTGGTCTTTAGGATTGAAACACAGGAGTATGAAGCATATAAGCTCTGAAATACTTTTTCCTTTTCTTTCTTTCTCTTTTATTCCGTGATGCACTGCAACAGGGGCGCACATATGTGCCTTAACTGGCTTATTGCTCCTCTTCTTTGATGGTGTCCTTGTAGAAACATGAGTGTCCCATTACTGAAAGTGGGACTGAGTCCTGAGAAGAATGCTGCCTTTACCTCCCCCTCTGCCGTCCCCCTTTTGCTCTTCTCTAATCGTTCCCTCCATCACTTCCTTGGCCTTTGCATGACTCCCTCTGTGATGGTCCACTTCACTCAACTCATAAACAATACCCCCCGCCCCCTTCCACACCTTCATATTTGTGTCTGCATACAAGCGCAGTGGCTGCCTACCCACAAGTCATATTGGACCTTTCAACAGTAATTAGTTGAGGGACTCCAGCACAGCATGATATTTCCCTCACCCATGCCCATCTCAGGGTAGACAGTGATGATTGAAGTCTGCTGAGATAATGATATGCTCATCATATACAGTAGATAACGTGGTGTTGGCGGGATATCAATTTTGGGTGGTTTTTATCAGACAACAATCAGTTTCACATGAGAACAGCATGAAAAGTACGGAAATGATCCAGTCACGGCAGTCATCAGTTGTTAGCAAGTGGCATCGTATGCTTTTCTAGCTCCGGGACAAGTCAAATATTTGCGCCCCCCCATTACCCGTGGACCCGCACAGCCAACAGTTCCTTGTTGAGGCTTTGTTTAAACTTTAACCTGTATGCCGGTACATCTAACAACACGTTAAGTTTTTTCATCATCTCAGTCAAAGTGCTTCAGAACGTGTGCCATGGAGCGCCATCTTGGACCATTCATATCCAGGAGGCTACACAAAAGTATGTTTTTCTTACATGACGATCTCATATTACTTTGCTGCAACACACAGGACCTCTTGTCATTGTGATGTGTTGTTATTCAAATTTATACTAGATTGAGACATGGATTGATGTCTAAGGAATATCATATTACAAACCGAGACTCGTAAACAAGTAGACGAGGGGATAGCGATGATGTTAAGGACCTCTTTACAATGTAAAAATTGCAGTGAATGGGATGTGCTCGAGGAGACCACACACCCCCTGTCCCCAGCGCTCCACCTTAAGTCTGTTTTTCACTTGTGGATGTGTTGTTGTTGAGTCCAAACAGGACTCCCCCCCCCCCCCCCCCCCAGGAGGGGTATTCCAGAGGAAGCTGTTCGGTGGAACGGCATGTCCCACGGGTCATCCGCCAATGACAGCATAGCCTCTTAAAGAAACTCTCACATCTAATTGTGTCTACAATGCCAATCCCAACTAGAGTGGAAAGACAGAGCAATTTTCCCATTACAGCAGGAGCAGAAAATGAAGGAGGGACGAGGAGGCAAGGGAGCTCTGGTTCTCCAGAGAGAAATGCAGATGGCTTCATCCGCAAATTCAAAAACACGCGCAGAAGGGAAGGGGTGAGGGGCACCACGCACTCACAAACACTGGATGGTGATGTCCTTGTGAAACAGATTCACAGTTGACAATGTATGCACTCTGACAACATGCAATCAATTAGCTTGTAATCTTCTTTCTGCTCTCTGTCAAGGCCACGCGTATGCAGAACGGTGCCGTGGGGGATTCGTTTCAACAAGAGCTTGACATCATAGCTGCTTCAAGTTACCCCGCTCAGTAAGACCCCTTCAAAAGCATGTGTGCCATGCTTTGACCAACCACAATTGAGAGCTGACACTGCAGACGTTCACGTTGCCAAATTTCCTATCTCCGCGTGGGGATTTACATTATATGTGCTTCGCTATTTCATAAACAGGGTCCTGATAAAATCTCACAGATCCAAAGCTTTACTGGCATCCCTGGAATTGACAAGATCAATTTGATTACTGGCTTTCCTCTTTTTTTTTTTTTTTAAGACTCATAACAGGTCCCACGATACTCAAACACAGGGTACAAATAGGATACAGTGAGTGGGTACATTCTGTGTATGTGAGCGAGGTGGGTCATACAAAACTCTCCCATTATTATCAATGCAGACATCTTTTAAGTGTCTGCTGTCTGGCTCCACTCGGCTTATCAGTCCTCATTGGTTTACGCAATTACAGAAAACACACACACATGCTTAAATATATGCTCGTGCACATGCACACACACGCAATGAGGCATTTAGTAGCCCACATCCTGAAACTTGTACGGACATAAATTTAAACTCTGGAAGTTAGCAAATTGTTTGCCCTCTGTGTTATTCGAAATAAAATAACAGACAACAACTTTACTTTTTAATACAAAACTCAGTCGGGACATTCACCTCACTTACTCTGATTCCGTGCACATGATGAGCCCACTGATTAGTGGTGACAGTTGGCTGGCTGATCGCTTATCTAGTCGTACCTTTGCTAAACTCCACTTGGAATTTCAAACGTAGATGTAGTCAACATCAAATTCTGCATACTTTTAGGTTTGGATAACATTGAATCGTTCCCGCTTAAGTGAAAAAAGGCTTTGCTACTTGGAAAACAGGGCACCGGTTCCTGCCTGTCTATCATTGCATTTGTCTTCCACCACCTATACTGTAACCTCAGAAACACATCATTGGTCTCCTATTGTGTTGACTGTGCAGGTGCATGGGTGCTGATAAGAAGAATGTGTTCTCCCGCGGTTCATTGAGGTGAGGCCGCATTGGGCGCCATCTGCCCTCAGCCCCGCACTGGCATTTTCAGAAAGCGTAAGTTTTACTGAGGAGGGCAGAAGCAGCCACGCTTATCAAGCCAGGAAACCAGGACCAGACACCTGGCGGAGCCATAGGGCCCCCCGGCACCCCCCATCATCTCGCCTAATATTGTCTCATGGCAGGGTGCAGGTTGAGTCAGGAAAACCACAAGGCGCTACTGTTTGAGAGAGGCTGGACGGCCCCCACCCTCTGTGAACGTGCACTGCACACCTCTCACCCTCTGCACTGATATCTCTGTCTGAAATGCCAAACCACTCTCTCTCTTGCTCGCTCACTCACGCACGCACTCACATCATGTCGGCACGTACACACAAACCATCTGGCATTTCAGCTTGACGTCTACCAATGAGCGCATGCTTCCTGCTTGTGCACTTGACTCTTTGCAAGTCGAAGAGGTCTGAGTGGTTTTTGATTGCCTGGAAAAGAAGATGTTTTCATTGAGAAATAAGTCACAAAATGAAAATAAGATCAGGTCGCTATCCTTCAAAATGCCATTTTACACTCCGTTTAGGAGTGGTTCACATTTTGGTTGATTGAAATTGCCATAGTGGTTCTGAACCTTGTTAGAGGTACCGAACCCAACCAGTTCATATGCATATTCACTGAACCCTTCAATAGTGAAAAATAAAAATGTGATTTTATTTTTATTTTTTACAAATTCAAGAAATTAAAAACCACATTTCTTAAAAAATGAAAAAAGTCAACAGAATTAATTGTGGTATGTGTTTTTTTTTTTTAATTGTCTACAAAATGAACCAGCCAGTGATGGCCAAGAGAGAGTTTCATAACTAATTGACATGTTGAGTTGGGTGTGTTTTAACCTCCAGGGCAGAGGCTCTGTCGACTGATTCACCGAAACCCTAGGGTTCGATCAAACCCTGGTTAAGAACCACTGCCATAGTGTAATATGAGTGAACCACAACTTTACATTTTTAAATTTAGATCAAGAGCGAGAGGGATTGGGAGTGCTCTGATCGTCATATCAGTGCAGCAAGGTTCTTATCGTGAATGAAAATGATGATTAATGATAATGAAAAAAAACTAAACTTAGAATTGAAAAAAAATCTTCACATCGTAAAATAAGTTTAAAAAGCATACTGAAACCGCACTTTACCTTTCTAAAATGAACTGAAACTGATTATATTTATAGTGAAAATGGTTTTTGTTTTTGTCAAAAGGTAAAAAAAACCAACAACCCTCTGTTAACTCGGTTTTATTTACTTTCAGAGGTGGCCTATAAACACTGCTCGAAGAGGAGTCACTGGCACGAAGATGGACATACACAGACTAAAGGTAGTATGACTTTCTGTTTTACTGGCTTGCCGCTTGTTGGATAAATGCACTTTGCACACCGTGCAATGCCAAAATAAAATACCATATCATGTAGTTGTATGTCGTTGGCATATCATCTTCGAGCAGTGATTCTCAAATAGTGGGGCGCGCCACCCTGGGGCGGCGCGAGGCTCCGTCAATGGGGGCGCGTTTGACCTCGGGGAACATGCTTTTTTTTATTTTTATAATCCTAAAATAACGTGCAGTTGCACCTCCACTATGTTAGGGGGCAGTGGCGCTCTCATTGGCAGAGTTTGCGCAGGGAGCATTCGAAGGGAGGAAATATGAGTAGGTGTATGTTGTTAGCCAGTGGCATCGTATGATAGAGCTTGGCTTCAATGTGACTGCAGTGGCAGACGAGGAAAGATCAATGTGCTTACTGTGTCTAAAAATGTTGGTAGCAGACAGCATGAAGCCAAATAGGCTTTTCTCCAGGTACTTTAAGGCATCACTTCAAGACATTACACCCCAATCACGCTGATAAACTGCTTGAGTTTTTTTTTCAGCGAAAACGTGCCGAATATTGCCAACAATCATGCCGCTCGCTTTGTGACCGCTACTTCAGTAAACTAAAATCCCCGCTACACATTGAGCAGGAGGTGAGAGTTGCTGTGTCCTGCGTCAAACCTCGCTTCGAAAAGCTGTGCATTGCAAAACATGCTCATTGTAGCCATTAATCCAGATATCATCTTTGATTTAAAAAAAAAAAGCACAAATTATTTTATATATTTTTGTTTTGCTGGTTGAAGTTTTTTTTTAAATATTGTGCTCCTGAGATAATGTTGATGATTCGTTTGAATGCATTATTAGTTATTGATTTTATGTCATTTTATTTTTCAGTATCGTATGGTTTGACATGGTCAGTCAAAAAATATTTATTGTTGAACTAAGGATTTAATGTTATTTTTGAATTTCAGAAGCACTTTAAATCTTTTCTGTTCCAGTTACTAAAGCTATTCTTTGTTGTAAGTTGGTCCATATTTCTTTCTTTTTTTATTCTCTTTTACGTTAATAAGGATACAGTGTTATGCAAAGGTGTATTTATAACAATTTTATAGACAAATGATACTATTTATAGTTGTGGGGGGGGGGGCGAGATGTTTTCCTCTTCCTTGGGCAGGCATGACAGAAAATACTTGAGACCCACTGTCTTAGAGCAAAACACCCTGTTCAAGTTTCTTCCAATGCTGCTGGATTATAACAATCATGGGCAGAGCAAAAGTTTTGGCAATTGTTTCAATGGGTACAATTTAAGGAATGTGCTATGAAAGCAAAGTCATCTTGGATTGTTTTGCTTCACTGTTGTATTTCACAGAAGAAGAATTGCATTCAAGGGTCAAAGGAAGTTATTGGAATGTTCTTTGAATCCATGTCTACTTTTAATAAATTATTTTACAATTTAAAAAATCTTTTATATATGTATATATACTGCGCGTCGACCTCACAGTGCAGAGGTTCAATTCCAGCTCCAACTTCCCTGTGTGGAGTTTGCATGTTCTCCCCGGGCCTGTGTGGGTTTTCTCCGGGTACTCCGGTTTCCTCCCACGTTCCAAAAACATGTATGGCAGGCTGATTGACCACTCTACATTGTCCCGAGGTGTGAGCGTGGATGGTTGTTTGTCTCTGTGTGCCCTGCGATTGGCTGGCAACCGGTTCAGGGTGTCTCCCGCCTACTGCCTGAAGGCACCTGGGACAGGCTACGGCAACCCCCGCGACCCTTGTGAAGATAAGCGGATCGGAAAATGGATGAATGGATATAGAGAGAGAGAGAGAGAGAACGAGAACTGAGCCTCTTTAAAAAACAAAACAAAACAACTTAAAATGAAGCATTAAAAATGCTCTAAAACTACTGAAAGGTAACATAATTTACAAGACAAAAGCCAAAATAAAATACAAATGCAACGACAAAGAAATGGTCCATAGTTTCATTCAAAACTCTATCAGAAAATATTGATCCCATCAAATCAGCATGACTCCTCTACAAATAATTTAAGGATTTGCTTCAACTATTGTTATTATCCATCCATCCATCCATCAATTTTCCGAACCGCTTAATCCTCACTAGGGTCACGGGGGGTGCTGGAGCCTATCCCAGCCGTCTCCGGGCAGTAGGCGGGGGACACCCTGAACCGGTTGCCAGCCAATCTGTTATTATTATTATTATTATTGTTGTTGTTGTTGTTTGATTTTTCAAGGATAGATTTCAGTTTGCTTTTCCAGTCTTCAATTGAAGCCTTTCTGTGAATGTGCTGCTTTCTTGTTGCCTTCCCAAGTGCAAGCAAGAAGTGTCGGTCCAGTAATACATCAAATTAAAGCTCTTGATGGGGATTTCCCATTTTATTAATTATTATTATTTTGTACATATGCTATCAAAGGATGATGTAAGAACCCTGCATTTTTTTTGATATGCCAACAAATTCCACTACTTATTACAATCTCACACAAGATTATAAATTGAACGTGATCCAGTGCCGCCAAATTTTGGAATTTATTGAGTTTGGGCCCAAGAGCTGCCTCTTCAGTGCAGTTTTTAAAAAAAAAAAAAAGCTAACAATTATTTTCTTTGGATTGGGATTCCAAGAGGACCTGATTTTTTCATGGGATACCAGGTCACCCTCAAAGCAACATTATTAATTTCATGTTTTGTAAGCGTGTTACCTCTGGAGTCTGCCCCTGCTTCTTGTGTCTCCACCAATCAACGCCTTGCTTGCATTTGTGCCAGGTTGTATACATTGGCAGCGTATTTTAACATGATGAAGCGCACTTTGGGCATCTTGTGTGGGATCAATTCAAGCTAATTGCACACCAAGTTGACTGGTAATTCCGTTATTGTCATCTTTTCACCCGGTCAGCTAGAATGGGCTCAAGCTCCTGCAATGACCTTGAACAGGATCAACTTGTGATATGGCATGCTTGATCACACTGAAATGCATTTTTAAATGAATGCATAATCAAACCAGGCTCAGTTAGAGCATCAAAAGCCACACTTTTTTCTTCTGAACCCATTTCATCCTTTTTCGATCGCGCTTGTCCTCATTAGAGTGGCATGTAAAATGAAGTCTCTCCCAGTTTACTGGGTGAGAGGCACGGTACACCCCGGACTGTTTTTAATCTAAATAAGTGTGGATAATGGATGGATAGATGGAATAATAATAATAATAAACATGTTCTTTTTACCATTATGGTCATTCATATTAATACGCGGGTCATTTAATAAATGAGGTGAATTTTTCGGAATAAGGACTTCTAATAGAAGCTTCATCCTGACTTCATCGTCACTTTCAAACTTTGTGAAAGTCTGAAGGGGCAAGGTCTGGGCTGTCAAGAGGGATGAGTGGAAAGTTCCCATTCCAGCTCGTTGATGGTCTGCACCGTTTGGGCTGCTGTGTGAAGCCTTGCGTTGTCGTGATGCAAGATGACTCCTTCTGAATGATGACCTCTGCGTTTGTTCTTTTTGTCTTTCTTGACCTGCCTCAGCAGTTCACAGTAGTTGGCGCCAAGTTTGAAAGTGACGATGAAGTCAAAAGTATCAGTCCAAAGGTTTTTTACGCTGAGGTAATATGGAAACTTGTGCACAGATGGCAAAAGTGTGGGACAGTGCTGGGAGACTACATTGGGAAAAAAAGTTAAGCTTCTATCTGTATTAGAAGTCCTTATCCCGAAAAACTCACCTTATTTATTGAAATGACCCTCGTATTATTATTATTATCAGGGCGGCCCGGTGGTCAACTGGTAACCGTTAGCATGTCTGCCTAACAGTGCAAAGGAGCAGGGTTCCATTCCAGGCCCGAGCCTTCCTGTGTGGAGTTTGCATGGTCTTCCCGTGCCTCTGTGTGTCTTTTCTCCAGGTACTCCGGTTTCCTACCACATTCTCAAAAAATGCATGGCAGGTTGATTAGGCACTCCAAATTGTCCCTATGTGTGATTGTGGGTACGAATGATTGTTTGTCTATGTGTGTGATGCAATTGGCTAGCAACCACTTCAGGGTGTCGCCCCCCCCTACTGCCTGATGACGTCTGAGATAGGCTCCAGGACGCCTGCAACCCTCGTGAGGATAAGGAAAATGGATTAGTAGTAGTAAAAGTCGTAGCGCAGTAGTAATAGTAGCCGTATTAGTATATAATGACAGTGTTTTTGTTTGAAATGCAAACACATGTTCAAATAAACGCAAACAATATATAGTTGGGGGAAATGCAGCCCCATGCTGTGTGCAAACATAACGCCAGCCTCCTCCTGTTCCCTCATTTTAGAGGCTTCAATTAGAAAACAAGGCTGGGCTGTTGTGAGTTAACTTTAATGGCCAGTAAGGGGATAGTGACTTTAAAGCCTGGCCTTCTGGTAGGAAGCAGTTGGAAAACTCACATGGTGCAAAATTGGAGGCCAATCAACCCTGTGGTTTAGGAAACAGATGCACTTTGGGAGGTTTGGTCTACAAACAGAGAACGAAATATACAGATTTCCATGTTTCAAAAGCGTATCTGTAAAAGAACATGATGAGAAACAACATTTTTAAGTGATGAGACTGGTCAATAACCACTAAAATCAATTTTAGACTCACATTCACACCAAAGTCTTGCATCTGGCAGTTCAAATTCCAAAGCAGAAGGAATTAGACGACTGCACTACTAAGGAGTTTGAGAGTCACACCAAAGAAAAGCATGACATTAACATGTATATGATCTTTGAAGTCAAGTAGGCAGCCGTCGGCGAGTGCTCTCGTGAGCCTTGCTTTTTTTGTTGTTTTTTGGTTTGTTTTGTCACTTTGTGTTTGTTGTTACGTCGTGTGGACCTGATGTGGACTTTTTTCAGCATTTTTTTGGCCACCACATTCATCAAGGAGGAAACTCTGTGCTTGGTGGTTGCGCCTTCTCGGCAGCATGGATATACCAGCACTGTTTTTGCCTGGGAGGAATGTTGGCGCCATTTGACTGTCGTTTCTGGACAGTCCCGGGGCGCTTGTGTCTTGCGCCTGTTATGGGCAGCATTTTTCACAGCCCCACTTTGTTCAGCGGAGAGATCGGTGCTGTTGAACGGTCTGCGGCTGGATGGATGTAAGTCTTGAGGAGCCGACAATGAGAAGAAAGGAGCGTTAGCGCGGAGCGCCGATGCGGATGTGGAACTGGGAGTCGCGGCTTGGAATTGAAGTGGATTTACATGGGACAGGAGATGTGAGCCAATCTCTTTTTCGTCAATGGACGCTACAGCTTCGCGTTTGCTTTCAAAACTTAGCTTGTAGCAGACGTGTGCACATTTTCAGCATGACGTCTCTGATCCACTGGTGAAAGGACACTTTGATCCTCTCCTCTTTCATCTAGAACTGCTTCAGACAACAAAGTGTATGCAGAAAAGTGGTGAAGATTGCACAACTGTCTGTGTCCTATGTGTTGTGTTGTGTTATTTTTGTTATTTTGACTTCAAAATGGCGCCGCGTGAGTGGCTGCCTTTCCAGCAGCTCCTATATTTTGTTGTTCTACTTCTGCCTTTCATAACTTTGCTGCTGTGAATCAGGAATTTCTCCATTGCGAGACTAATAAAGGTTTTCTTATATATTATCCTTATAATATATTATATGAGCACGCCGGCCTCACAGTGCAGAGGTGCAGGGTTTGATTTCAGTTCCGACCTTCCTGTGTGGAGTTTGCATGTTCTCCCCGTGCATGTGTGGGTTTTCTCCGGGTACTCCATTTTCCTTCCACATTCCAAAAACATGCATGACAGGTTAACGGAACACTCTAAATTGTCCCTCGGTGTGATTGTGAGCGTAAATGGTCGTTTGTCTGCATGTGCCATGTGATTGGCTGGCAACCAGTTCTGGGTGTTCCCTGGCTATACTGCCCTAAAGACAGCTGGGATAGGCTCCGGCACCACCCGCAACCCTTGTGAGGATAAACAGATTAGAAAATGGATGGATGGATACAACAATACAATGGCTAACCATGTAAAATTAAGGCTTTTTTTCTATCTTTTGATTGGTAACCGGGACAGCGCTCTTCGTTTTATATACAATATATATATCTATATCTATATAGATATAGATATAGATATAGATATTGATATTGATATAGATATAGATATACTGTAGATATAGTATATACATGTTTATTTCTGCAGTAGGAATATTGAGTGCCATCATCAAATTTGGTTCACTATTCAAATGTAATCAAATTCTCTGGGAGAGCTGGCCTTCTTCGGCTTCTGCCCCATGAACCACCTTGGATAAGCATGAGAAAATGGATGGATGATCGAGTTTAAAAAAAAAAATTCAAGGGTCAGCACGAGCATGAAAATATGTAACAGGTGAACGTGCCACACAGTTAGTGCGTTTCTTTCAAGAGCACAGTGAACTTGTCTGTTTTTATTGCCAGACAAGCTATTCACATTGACAAAACTTTCAACTGGCCAACAAATGGAACATTTTTCTACTGCCCACAGCTTGCCTGCATCCACTTCCTGCCGGAAAAAAAATTGTCTGACATAAGGGGAATGATATATGATCCTAGTCATTCATCTAAATTGGACAAATGAGGCCCACACATCTGAGCTGTGAAAGACCCTGTCCCGATAGCGCAGACTGAATGAGCCACAATTTAGATATGTGTATGTGTGTGTGTGTGTGTGTGTGTGAGTGGAGCAGTTCCACATTCTGTACAAATTCTTCAATGTGTGTGCTCATGAATTGACAAACACTTTAGCGCTGCAACTATGACTTTCCCTCAGATTATCTGTGTATTTTCATCATGTGTGTGCCTGCCAAGTTTTTAGCGTGCATGTGTGTGTGGGGGGGGGGGCACGAGAAAGGGGGTAGCGTGAGAGGTGACATTGTTGCATCTGCTCCTCATTAAAGGGTGCTAATGAACGCACGTGTGTTCCACCTGGTTTGATGGAGTGGGGGGTTGATGAGGGCCTGGCCTTTCCCATCTTTGAAAAAAACTGTCCCAAGACAAACAGGGCAGCTCCATCCCCAGACGGTCATCTGACAACAGTTTGTTGGTTGCTCCTCTAATGATCACGGTGATGCCTGCCAATCCGACCACATCTCCCCCCAAGTAGCGAGACTCTGACTCTCATGGAAGCTCGAGGAGGAATTAAATAATTCGCAGTTTAAACAAGGTCGATTAGCTTTTAAATGGTACAGGATAAATATTGACTGAAAATAGAAGTTTTACATTTGCATATTACATTTGATCAACTGAACTGAATTGACATGGCCTTGATTTTAGAGTGTTGGCTTAAATGAAAAATATGACTTCTTTCTTTGTTTCTTTCTTTCTGCACACAGATTTGCTTCGTCCTTGAACCCCCCGATGGATCGGTAACAGAAAGTAGTCTGCCCTTGGCGTAAAATGGCCGCATCATCTTTTTCGTTCTGGGTGAATGGTCGAATTCAGCCCGTTTGTGAATTTGGTATACGCACTACACCGAACTGGGCATTCCTGCCGCACCCCCCAGGTGCATCTCGCAATTTGTTGACAAAATGCAGACTCCATCATCCACAATGGGAGATCTTGCAGTTCACCCGCCAATATGATGCACAGGCTTCAGCGAGTACAGTATTTCTGTTTCCACATACATGGGGGTACTGCACTCTAACTGCTCTGATTTTAAGGCAAATGAGGGATGCTTGTCAGGTTTTGCGTGAGGGTAGAGGACCCAAAAAGCAGGGAGGCAGGAGGAGCAGGGTAGACTGAACAAAATATATAGTATTAAGAAAAAAATACTTGCAAAACCAAATGTAATCTAAACAAAAAAACATGAGATAAAGACCTGCACGTGCACGAGACATCTGAACTGAACTGGAACAGTCATACTGAAGTTTTCCAAAAGCCATTTTACTCCTCGTGTGTGTGTGTGTGTGTGTGTGTGTGTGTGTGTGTGTGTGTGTGTGTGCGTGCGTGTGTGCGCGTGTGTGTGTGTGTGTGTGTGTGTGAGAGTGCCGACTCCCACAGGGGCAAACAAGTTGAGAGACAGCTGAGGGAAGAAATGCAAGTTAATGATGGTAACATTGGTACACGAACGTATGCAAATAACCATTTATCGAGTCCAAAAAAAAACAGAGCAATAAGTCAATATAGGAAATATCGTGACAGGCCTATGCCTCAATGGTGACAATGCCCCGTTAGAACCAACCTGTGCAAAGTCTAGCAAAGTAACAAAAGAAAGAAAACTCCCGCCCATACACACAGTTAGACTGCGCTTTCCACGACACTTGGGCTCGACACAAAAAATAGGGCCCTTTGTGCATTCAGACTCGTGCAGCAACTCTTTTTCCAAAATGTGACTAACGACAAATCTAGTGGCATGTTTTGATACGCAGACCCCCTCCAAATTGCAACCAGAAAAGAAGATTTGCAGTGTTCTTTTCACTCTTCGAGGCAGCACTTATTTACACTTGTCAATTTCGTGTACAGATCTGCGTATGTGGTGCATGCAGCGGACACAGTGTACGAATGTGAAAATGATTAGCACTCTGTCATTGTCCAAATACTTTTAGACAGTCTGCACAATAGAGCACAACACCTTTGGTGGTTTAAAGTCAGGGTCCGCTCTCTTGCCATTTGTTTTCCCACGCATCAAATGACTTAAAATGATATACAAGGCAAACAATAAGCTAAAATGAAAAAGTGATATAAACACAATGATAAAAAGTCACAGAATATAAATCATAATCCAATAATATAAAGGGCAAATAGTGTGACAATCAGAAAGATGATAGCAATCAATCAAACACACATGTCGGGAGATGATTCGCAGGAGCTGGCAGCCTCTCACACAGAGCTGAAGTCTGCTTTATGAATCTCTTGTTTGGACTGTTAGGTGCCTCCCATTTACTATACTTTGTCCACAGTTGTTGAATTTATTATTTGCAGAGTTTCATCGAGCAGTGACACAAACAAAGAAGCTGCGTCTCATCATTGTGGACTACATCATATTGGAGCATTTTATAGTCATGCTGTGGTTTTTTCCTTTACTGTTGCACTTTTATGAAAATTCATGTGTGGTGGAATGCTAATTGTTACACTGACGCTGTGTGTTGTGAGAAGCTTTCCCTCAGGCTACTTCTAGACTCTGCCAGATTTGACATTCATTCAATACCCAAGTGCACACATCCAGTGAGCATGCAACCTTTTAAATGTCCCTCGGTAGCCTGACCTCGTGACACTCTATCATACTTTTACCTAATGAACGAGCAGCTTCAAAATCATTTGGACGCTGCACAAGCGAATGGCTTCTTTGGAGCGACAAATTTTCTGGAACGCGGGACTGACTCATACACTTCTGACACGTCTAAGATCTAAAATTGCCCCTATGCTGAAATGAGTTGTTTTACAGTCAGCAAAGGCAGGTGCACATTGGCTTCGATGAGATAGCTTTGTCGCCGTGAATTCGGAAGCTTTTCAGGAAATATTATTTGCTCATATTCAGCTAAACGTTTCAGAACTCATTGGCCAGAGCAGATGGACATTGACCTGAAGTACATTTCAGGCAAAGAAATGGAATGTTATGCAAGTAGTCCCCAACCTTTTTTGTTTCACGGACCAGTTGAGACAAGTACATGTTGTTCACGGACCGGCAAACATTATTTTCGAAGCTTTTAAATGGCCAGTTTTTTAAAGCGCCGGTACTGACAACAAATATAATTAGAGAGTAATTGAACATTTTGTTAACATGGATTTTTTTCATTCATTCAACAGTGTTATTGTGCTGTACAACAAATGTAGGATCATATAAAACAACACAGTGAACTACTAAGAAATGGATCAATCGGGAATAATAAATACACCTTTTAATGTTAACATAATAATATTAAAGTCATGATCCTTCATAATGCTTTAGCATCATTGCTACTTGCAAATATGACTGAGTAAAAGATGACACGATTGATTGCTGCTTTCATCCGGTGGGTGCCGGCTAGTTATCAGCGCTAAACTGCTAATGTTTACGTAGTCAAGCTGCGCAAACTGTTCGCATTTTCATGCTTTCCAAATGATCACATGGGTGCTACTTGTTCAAATGAATCAACAGGTTTCTTGTGTTGCCTTGTTTTTGGTGACTTACCTCCTCCACGTCGCTCTGGAGAAACCGCTAAGGGAGGAACTTCTCTTGTCAAAGCAGCTTCATTTTCAGAAGTCATGGCGGCCCATTAGCTGCGTGTGTAGCTGTACGGTCAGTCAATTTGTTACGACTGTATAGCTTTCTTCTTTCATTTATTGGCGGATTCAATTTATTTCAACTTGCAAACCAATGTTAGAAGGCAGACTCCGATTGCCCTCAGCTCGCAGGTTTGTCTTTGTGCGGCTCGGTTCCAAATGGGCCATGACCATGACCATGGTACCGACCCACGGACCGGTGGTTGGGGACCACTGTGTTATGCAATAGCCAAGTCAAATCACATGTCCTGAATCGGACTGAGGATGCATTTCACTTGCTGAAGGGTAAATGCCCCAAGAACAGGCAGGAAATGAAGTTGCAGTAGGGCAGAGTATCAGCAGGAGTTAAATCCATTTGTCTGGTGATTGATGTCCATGAGTCACACACTTCAGGCTCTTACTGACTGCAAAGCATTTGGAACCAAACATTTTTAAAAACCTACGTTTGATTTCTCACTGTTAATTTGTCCCAGCGACACGGCGACCCAGTGGTTAGCACATCTGCCTCACAGTACAGAAGTCAAGGGTTCGATTCCGGGCTCTGGCCTCCCTGTGTGGAGTTTGCATGTTCTCCCCGTGCCTGCGTGGGTTTTCTCCGGTTACGCTGGTTTCCTCCCACATTTCAAAAACATGCAATGCGAACCAAACTCTGACATCGGTGGTATAGTGACCGAACAGCCCGTATCAGGGGGTTCGGTAGCCCATACTCACAAAGCACCCCTTACAGAACTCCCCGAGGGATACAGTCAAACGCCTTCACCAAGTCCACAAAACACATGTAGACTGGTTGGGCGAATTCCCACATACCCTCGAGGACCCTGCTAAGGGTGTAGAGCTGGTCCACCGTTCCACGGCCGGGACGAAAACCACACTGCTCCTCCTCAATCTGAGGCTCGACTTCCTGACGGACCCTCCGCACCCCTGAATAGATCTTACCAGGGAGGCTGAAGAGTGTGATCCCTCTGGAGTTGGAACACACCCTCCGGTCCCCCTTTTTAAAAAGAGGGGCCACCACCCCGGTCTGCCAATCCAGAGGCACTCTCCCCGCTGACCACGCAATGTTGCAGAGGCATGTCAACCAGGACAGCCCCACAACATCCAGAGCCTTGAGGAACTCCGAGCGGATCTCATCCACCCCTGGGGCCTTGCCACAGAGGAGCTTTTTAACCACATCGGTGACTTCAACCACAGAGATAGGAGAGCCCACCTCAGGGTCCTCAGACTCTGCTTCCTCCACGGAAGGCGTGTTGGTGGAGTTGAGGAGGTCTTCGAAGTACTCTGCCCACCGGTTCACAACGTCCCGAGTCAAAGTCAGCAGTGCCCCATCCCCACTATACACAGTGTTAGTGGTACACTGCTTCCCCCTCCTGAGACGTCGGATGGTGGACCAGAATTTCCTCGAAGCCGTGCGGAAGTCGGCTTCCATGGCCTCACCGAACTCTTCCCACGCCCGGGTTTTTGCCTCGGCGACCACCGAAGCTGCGTTCCGCTTAGCCAGTCGATTCCCGTCAGCTGCCTCTGGGGTCCCACAGGCCATAAAGGCCATAAAGGCCCGATAAGACTCCTCCTTCAGGTTGACGGCATCCCTTACTGCTGGTGTCCACCAGCGAGTACGGGGGTTGCCGCCACGACAGGCACCAACCACCTTTCGTCCACAACTCAGATTGGCCGCCTCAACAATAGAGGCACGTAACATGGTCCATTCGGACTAAATGTCCCCCGCATCCCCTGGGACATGGGAAAAGCTCTGCCGGAGGTGGCAGTTAAAACTCTTTCTGACAGGGGATTCCGCCAGACGCTCCCAGCAAACCCTCACAATAGGTTTGGGTCTGCCAGGACGGACCGGCATCTTCCCCCACCATCGGAGCCTACTCACCACCAGGTGGTGATCAGTTGACAGCTCCGCCCCTCTCTTCAGCCGAGTGTCCAAAACATGTGGCCGCAAATCCGATGATACAACCACAAAGTCAATCATCGAACTGCGGCCTAGGGTGTCCTGGTGCCAAGTGCAGATATGGACACCCTTATGTTTGAACAAGGTGTTCGTTATGGACACGCGCACAGAAGTCCAATAACAAAACACCACTCGAGTTCTGATCGGGGGGGGGGGGGGGGGGGGTGTTCCTCCCAATCACGCCCTTCCAGGTCTCATTGTCATTTCCCACGTGAGCATTGAAGTCCCCCAGCAGAACAAGTGAGTTCCCAGCAGGAGCACTCTCCAGCACACCCTCCAAGGACTCCAAAAAGGGTGGGTACGCTGAGCTGCTGTTTGGTGCATATGCACAAACAACAGTCAGGACCCGTGCCCCCACCCGAAGGCAGAGGGAGGTAACCCTCTCGTCTACCGGTGTGAACCCCAATGTACAGGCACTGAGCCGGGGGGCAATGAGTATGCCCACACCTGCTCTGCGCCTCTCACCGTGAAGAACTCCAAAGTGGAAGAGATTCCAACCCCTCTTGAGAGAACTGGTACCAGAACCCAGGCTGTGTGTAGAGGCAAGTCTGACTATATCCAGTCGGAACTTCTCTGCCTCACACACCAGCTCGGGCTCCTTCCCTGCCAGAGAGGTGACATTCCATGTCCCAAGAGCTAGCTTCTGCAGCCGAGGATCGGACATCCAGGGTCACCGCCTTTGGCTGCCGCCCAGCTCACATTGCACCCGACGTCTCTGGCCCCTCCCATGGGTGGTGAGCCCATGAGAAGGGGGACCCACGTTGCCTCTTCGGGCTGAGCCCGGCCGGGCCCCATGGGTGTCGTCCCGGCCACCAGGCGCTCGCCAACGAGCCCCACCTGCAGGCCTGGCTCCAGAGGGGGACCCCGGTGACCCGCGACCGGGCAAGGGAAACTGAGTGCCATTTATTTTATTCATCATAATCGACTAACATGCCACCCTGGTTTATTCTTCTTTCAAAGATTAATAATAATAATAATAATAATAGATTTTATTTATAAGCGCCTTTCAAGACACCCAAGGACACTTTACAATAACAAAAAACACAAAACAATACGGGTTGAGCAGCGGCAGCCAAAACGCGCCAGCGTTCACTCAACCCGAAAGTCATGAATACATACGGTCTTTTACATTCTCAGCAAGATGAGTAATGATAGTAGCCTCATAATTCTTCAATATTCCTTCATTTTTCCACATCCAGGGCCAAAGAGGCAAAGGAAGTGATGAACGTTTCCTACGGTGACTGCCACACATAATGGCAATTGAATGGCTGCTTACTTACTTGCTTACTTTGAACTGACAACGTAACACTTCATTCAGAACTTGGAAGTGCTTGTTAATTTGATATGCAAATAGCTCAGCTGTCACTCGGAGACCGTTTTCACGAAAGACAGCAGCCGCCGTCACATTGACAGACAACGGAGGGAGTTGTAGCTCCCACAGTGAACGGCATAAGCACGCGATCCATGGAACTGACGCCAGTGCCACCTCTGCCTGGCCCTCTTTGGCCACAGGCATCAACCCGCACAAACCTGATTGGAAGAGAACAGCCGCAATTATCTCCCCCGCCGTCCCTCAAACTGTTTACGGGTGACCTCAGCTCAACCTTTGCCTGTATGACCAGCGTTGTCCGCTTAGAGTAAGGTGAGCACGTTATTGCGAAGGTGGGGGTGGATTCTTAGCAGTGTTAAGTCAAGCAGGAACCCTCGATGTTGCTAATTTATTTACAGATTTAATTAGATAGATAGAGCCCTCACAGATATAAGAAAGAGAGGAGATGTTGCCAGCGTTACAGCACTTTAATTATGGTAGCAGGCTCCTGATCCCTGCGCTGCGCTGTCTGGGGAGCCAGTTAATTAAAATCCTCATTATTTTACTTTTAATTAGTTCCCCCCTCTTTTGTTTCCTTTCACCATATGGCCGTGTTCCGTGGTCAAATTAACGTAATTGAGCTAATTAAGCCGATCACTTTAATTATTCAAAGCGTTCCGATTGGCCAGGAGAACTTCTCTCGCTCTCCCATTACTGACATTCTTGCAAGACGCTGGGAGTTGTTCACTCTTTGTCATTATATGCGCCTCTACTCCCATGCGGAAGGCGCTGAGTTATGGCTCCTGCATGCATCACTTCCTACATGTTCCAGCAATGTCTCATGTTTCACCAGCATACAACACGGCACAGCGCAAATGACGTCAGCCAGTTCAAAATCAGCTCCCCAAACGTCTACTCATTTCACATGCGGAGGTTATGACAAATGAGGCCTCGTTGACGGTTGGGGTGCAAGCGGCATCGAATCAACGGAGGTCGTTTGCTGCTGCGTACATGCTGTAGCTTTGCCAAGCCGGGCGACTTTCACAAGGACGGTGAAACAGTAGACAACCGTTGCATTTCACGCTTCAGAAAAAGAAAAAAAAATCATGAGAACCAGATGGCAGTTTTACAGCAAGCATACTTTTGTTGAGCCTCTTGCCCAACTGTGGACTCGGCGTGTCTATCAGGAGTAAACTTCACTGCTAAGTGCACATAAAACGTTGAAGCAAGGGGAACCTTATCTCATCATGATGGCCACTCCCGAGTCATATCGATGATCAAAGTGATAGAAAAGAGACCAAACAAACTTGCACCGCACCAATTCCAGAGTAGACACTTTAAGTACCTACTTTTATAGCAGGTTATTGTTTGACAGCATTTTTCCTTTTTGGACTACGACTTGTATTTGTCTAAATTAGGCCAAGGCATGGTGTTCAGTCATATTCAAAACATGTTGCGGCGTCCATGTTTTGCCCCATTACATTTTGGTGAATATCAAGATACTGGGGTTTTTTCTTTGCAAAATGTCTTCATATCATTAAATATTTCCCTTGGGGAATATCCGCGATCCTCTCCTGAGTGCTGCGAAGTGTTGGTACCAATCAATGAACAACATCTGGGAGGTCAAACCAAAAGCAGAGCATCACTGATTCTTTGCGCCTTTTCCCCCCAAGGAGAGAGAGAGAGGCCTCATCGTCAAGACGGAGGCATCAAAACTGCGTCTTGGCACTGTGTCACAAGAGTGTCTGGCTCCCGACACTTTTTTCATCATGAGCAAGTAAAAATATCCTGGCATCATTTGTGCCTTCACCGAGCGTGCGGTGGTTGAGCTCAGGCAATTACTCTCATCTCCATGTGTTAATATGATTAATTAGCAGGAATAAACACTTAGCTATGACACAGGCTACATGGTGAGCCCCACACCTGCAGAAGCTCTGATAAAAGACAACGCCTCATGGCATCGAGCCTTTTCTTGAGACCTGCTAATTGGCATCTGAAAACGTTCGGGCTAATTAGGAAGAGGCAGATGAGCCTTGATTAGTTTGAATGCAACGTGTAACTTGCGGTGCGGTGGGAGCCGAGAATGTGCCGAGGTTTTAGTTCTTCGCCATCACGATACAAAGATAATTGTAATTGTGATCATTTGCATAAGTTAATGAATTTGCATGACGCCCCTTGATCAAGACGTGGAATAAATAATTGATGCCGTATCAGCACCTACCATGACAAGTGGGACATTTTCCGAGGAGCTAAGCGCATTAAGGTGCAAGTTTGATGGCTGCAATGCTCCCGGGCAAGGTGCAAAAGTAGAGCAGATGCTATCTCCTGCTAGCTGCGCGTTGCATACTATCACGCCGAGATTATCCTCACCCCTCTACTGGGATGCCACTTAAAAGTTTTTACATGCCATTAAAAACGTGCCCAGACTTAAAGCTAATTAGACGTCGCTTTGACTAAAGTATTCGAGCAAACAGTACAGCGTGGTGACAAAGAGCACAATTGCAGAATGATAAATAAATGCGTCCGATTGGTTGAAATCCCCGAGATTTCGATAGGGCCACTCCCCTTTAATTGGGCCGCTTTCAGATGAGTCCTTATTGTAGAGGCAGGCAGTCAGCCACGGAGCCAGCGAGCCACAGGATATGCCCCAAGTTCAGCCTCCCAGGAGCACCAACGGCACAGATACAGGGCTCATGTTTAATTGCTTCTGTAAATGGTCAGAGCTCAAGCCCCTTAATTCCATTCCCCGGGGTAATCAGCCATGTTTTAACCATACAGGGCGAACATGAGTGAGAGAGAGAGAGAGAGAGACCGCTACAGCCACCATGCTAGGAACCAGGAACAACTCCGGTGCTGCAAAGGGTGAGTTCAGCTCATCCAGGAAATTCTTTTTAATTGGATTTTCCCTCCATAAAACCATCATTTGCTTCCAAACATTAACCAGGAAAATCATGAAGAG
The DNA here is from genome assembly GCF_054856545.1 of Hippocampus guttulatus. Lineage (NCBI taxonomy): Eukaryota > Metazoa > Chordata > Actinopteri > Syngnathiformes > Syngnathidae > Hippocampus > Hippocampus guttulatus. The sequence goes on from NC_141265.1 coordinate 22,225,354, forward strand.
TACAATTTATTATGGAAATTACAGATATCAACGATGAAAGGTTCCTATTTGGGGGGGGTTTTCCCAATAGTGCTTTAAACGTTTGTTGCATCATTTTCAAAACAGCAGTTTTATTCTGAATGAATGCATTTCTTATGACTGTAATATACACTTTGTGCCTGACACCCATCCAGCTTTATAATTCAACACCCGGAGTACAAGGTCTCAGACAGACATATAAAAGAGACGGATCAGAGTTCATTCCAAACACTGACACTTAAGGAAAATAATGCCACTTGGCACAAGACGTTGACGGTCATATTTGCAGGAGTCCATCAAACTCTCATTCAAGCATGTTTTGCTCCATCCTCTGATGGATGACGGTTGTGGTCTTCTGGCTTCGTCAGAGTCCAGAAGAGTCTCTGCTCGTGTCAGCATCTGCCACTTTTGTACTGAACACCAGGGGCCCCATACGGAGGAGAAAAGTCATGACGATTCTAAGGGCTCATTCCCAATCGGCCATTACAAAATAGTAAAAGAGCATTTTCAATATTTATTTCCTTTTCAGGGGGCCCCCCAACATCCTGGCAGCAGCACCGTGCAACACTCCATAAACGTGACTTTGGATGAGGGTTCGGGGATTCTGTAATATGACGAGGGGGCGGGATTTCACAGGAAGAAAGTTGCCCCTTTGTCAGAGGGAGGTGTGGTGGTGAACAGAACTCACTCACAACAATGGCAACAGTAGGGGGAGAGAGGAATTAAAGCTTCAGCGAGCACTTTACTCAGCACACCTGCAAAGAAGACAGGAAAAGAGCAAGGATGTGTTGAGGTAAAATGGAATCGTATTTCACTCATTTCTTGAGTACAGTTTACAAAAGGGCTTGTCACACGTAACAGGAAACATCTCAACTTTCAGTCCAAGAGGACAAAAGGGCCTTGATTACGTTTTCATAAAACGCTGTTTCCTAAATCCAGAGAGGAGTTCAGTTTGGTGAAAACTGTGACATAAGAACAAATGTAGAGGATGAATTGAAGAAAAACATTCAGCAAATTGCCAGATTAAGGTGGAGCTTCTTTCAACCAATCTATCAAAATCACACAATCTGTTGACAAGAGGACGATATGTGGAAAGTTAAGTTGAGTTGAGAGAAACTTGTGGTGCCACATTCCATACTGAGACCGCCTTTATTGAACCACAGCACATATTTTTAGTTTGAAAAAGCTCACGGCACACCGCCGAACAAAATTGTCACAAAAAGTGCATGCGCAAGTCGATTATATACTTTCTGCTATCTTTTTTGTTGGATCTTGTCATGATAAGAAGCTGGCATAGATAGATGGACAAAGATACATCATTCGTTATAAATAAATAATTATCTGACCAATTAAGTGAAATTTGATCATTTCCCATGGCATGACTTCAGAGCTCTGCTTTTGACAGAGATGAAAGTGGACTTTCCTGAAAATTCCGGAAAAAAAAATATACATATATATATATACCTGTATATGTACACACGCACGCACACACACACCTGGCTGATCACGCATGAATTAGTTTACACAAAATGCTATTCAAATACTCGACATTCAATGATTAATCTTTCTTTTGTGTGCACACACGCACCCTTTGTGGCTTCCGTTCTCGCCGAAATTTCGAAATCTCCGAGATATGAGAATGCGAGGCGAGGGTATTCTTGTTGTGGCGACGCCACTCGAGCGAAGCGCGCCTCAACAGTAGATAGTCCGCTGCTCTCTGCTGTGCGTGCGTCAGCGCGAACATGTACGCAAGCGCGTCTTTTGATTTCAACCAATCAGCGCCGACGCAACCAATGCCACACACGACAACAGCTAAGCTAAGCTAACCGAGACGGCACTCGAAGTCGGACGGACACGTTTTTCTGCCAATCTGTGTGTTTCCCTTTTTGTTCAAATATATTTTTACGAAAACTGTCTTGTCCACGGCGTCTTTTATTCATTCCACTGGGGTTTAGCAAGTGTGTTTATAAAGAGACGAAAATCTCTTTACTGTTACTGGTGTTAGTGCCTCAACATGGCTACGCTCGTCAAAGCAAAACAACGAACTCAAACGCGTGTTCATTCAATGTTGTCAACTAATATCTGGATTAATTTTAGGCATTTTTTCCTCAATTTTCCGGAGAATTTTTCATTAAAATTTGAAAATCCGGAGGACTTTCATCTCTGTTGGTCGAAAGATTGGCTATATACACAAACACTATAAAAATAAATATATAGATAGATATAGTTATTGTACAGACAGTAAGACAGAAAAAAAGTTGGACATTAAGACTATCGTCTATGCATGTAAAACATTTGTGTGGGTATAAAATAAATTCAAATAGATATTTCAGCTTTTTCCAGTTTGTGCTCATTTTTAATGCTGAATTATATTTCCGCATTGTTTTGATGCCAGACTGCCAATGCATATTTAGTACATTATGTTATAAGTGAAGCAGGTTGATAATGACACAGGATGTCGGCCACAAAACACCAGAACGTTATTACACTCTTTATAGCGAAAAGCAAGGCTCAAGAGAATTTTGAAGCTTTATTTCAAGTCAATTTCGCAGATGTTTTTACTGGTGTCATTCTCGCAATTATCTATGTGCCATTGTAATAGTTTTATTCTCTCATGCTGGGACCGGAACATCTGTGTTCACTTTGAATGTTAAAGTATTGGTTGAAAACAGGACTTTCTAATTGGGAGTTATCATATTGTACCCGTTTTCAGTTTATCTGACTGAAATATATATATGTATACCTGTATATATACAGTATATATTTTCCACACACACGCATATAACATGCTAGATACGTAAAGAGCAAATTTACCTTCTGATCCGTCATCACAGAGTTACTTTGAAGTTGTGGCAGGTGGTTGCTGAGCAAGGTAGCACTGGGTCTGTCGTGCTCACAGAAGATTGTACCATTGATGTAATGGAAGCGATCTCCAGGCATTAGCCTGCTCCTGCACGTGGCACAGCTGAAACACTGGCGCAGAAAAACGAAATGTCAGGCCCGTATATTGATCAAATCAACACAGCAACATCATAACAGCTTCAATGATATGCCATGTACAAAGGACGTTTGATTCCATTGTGTGATTTCAGGGTGTGCACGGGATAATGACAAAGACAACACTGTCATTTGGAAACAATATTCATTTCAAGGGCTACATCAAGTTGTTTGCCTTCATAAGGATAATATGCAGTTTTACCAAACACTTTCAGAGAGCGCTTGATGTAAAACATGTTTATTATTGTCGGGAACGTTTGTATTGTCTCTTTCATGTTGCTAAATAAGATAACCCCAATATTAGAAACGCAAATGAGTGTGAAGCGCACTACAACAACAAAAAATGAATTATGACCTTGTTTGTTGACAGTGTCCAGCAAATCTGAAATCAATTCTCTTCTTTCACAAGTCAGAATTTTCAGATACGGCGTTCGTTTTGGTCTCATTCAAAGTGCGCAGGTATACCTAATGACCTGTCTGAGTCTATGTTTGAGGCTCAGGGGGAGGAGTACCCCAGATGTTTCTGTCAAACACACAGCAGGAGGCAAAGCAGGCTCAAGTGGGAGCCAGGGACTTACCTTGAGGTGGTAAACATTTCCCTGTGCCCTCATCACCATCTCATTGGCTGGGATCGACTGGCCACAGGCACTGCACGCCCCGCTGTGCCCAAACAGCCTGCAAATTAAAAATGGGGGCGAAAAAACTGTTTGATGCAGCCCCCATATGCTAAAAAGCACCCACTTCCTTTTTCCTCTTGCTACTTCCTCGCCACATAAGAGCTCACCTGATGTAGTCGCTGCGGCACAAAATCATGCCTCCTTTGCTGTAGCAGGTGGTGCCAATGTCGCCCAGCTGGGCTTGGCAGCAGGAGCACTTGAGGCAGCGAGTGTGCCAATAACGCTCCATGGAGAAGAGCAGGAAACGGTCAGCGATCTTCCCCCCACATCCTGCACATGACCTTGGGGCCGGCGCTATGCCTGATGCTTGGTTGTTCACCATAATGATGTGGGCCCTCAATGGCTCCTGGAAACAGGATGCACCTCCTGGAAGTAAGGAGAGCGTGAGGCGTACACCGGTGTCATAACTGACCATTGTGGCCAGATTAATAAGAGTATGTAGTTTAGTTTAATGGCAAACATATGTTTGGATGAAAATGTGCAGTTCCGTTTCTGTGGATGATTTTCATATTTAATGGAGTTAGAGTTCAATATGCTGTTATACTTACTGATCAATACAAATGCATAAATACTAAATAGCTCAACATGACTTGCAATTTACCAACTGGTAAGTTAGCCAAGACTGTACTGCACGGTACATAAAACGTAGTATAATTTGGTATACGCAAGGGATATTGACGAAGACAATCTGTTCATGGTCGTGTATTTTTTTAATTGAGAGCGAAGCAGGAAAGTCAGCAAAATAGCAAATGGGAATTTTGGAAAAATGCCAGCTTTGAAGCGGGGTGTATTCACGTCAAAGAGTTTCTTTCTGAATTTGTTCTCAATGTAGCACTGAAACTTTTTCCTTTTAAACAGAACAAAACAGTTACAACGAGAACGCACAAGTTCAATGAAAGCCTCGCTTTAATGAGCGCGCGCGCAGACGGAAAGGAAAAGAAAGAAAGGAAACAGTCGTGTTTGTTACCTTGTCGAGCCAAAGCTTTTCCGACTGCGTTTAAAATCAAAGCAGGGTGGAAAATAGTTCTCACAAAAATCTGGATGTATTTATGGCGGTGAAACTTGACTTAGGCATGACCATTTTGCGGATCCATGGCTCCGTAGAAGAGTGTGCCAAAAGAAGAATTAAAATCCCAGGCCAGGATGGCGCGCAGACGGCAAATAGTTTGAGGAAAGTCTCTCACTTGGAGCTCCACGAAGAAAGAACTTCTCGAAGCAGCGAGGAGAAGACACGACGCGCCTTCCTTTGGTTCCCACTCGCTCTTCCAGCTGTCCGTCGGATTACACGCCTTCAACTGTTTCTGACGCTTATGACAGGGACCCTATTCATCAAATTGCGCAAGGGTTTATTTAGATTGCCGAGAGAGGACGTAGCGACGTGGGGCAGGAAACAACCAATAGCTGAGCAGTGGGCGTGGTCGAACTCACAATGATTTATGGTTTTCTCGTGGCGGATCATGTGCGTCTAACTGTTCGCACACATTCGTTCGGTGATTAAAAAAGAAATAAAACGTTTATATGTTACATTTTCTACAGTTATTTACTTTACGCACAACCTCAAAGATTGGTAGACGAGCTCGTCTCACTGGCGGCGTCTATCTGTAAGGGCTTCCCGACTAGTAGGTAAAACTAGTGGTCACTGTTTTTTTTAGTTTGTGATTACGTCTGTGAGCAAGATAATTTTAGTAGTTCCCCCGCAACTTCATGACGTGGAATTAAAGGGCCCCTTATTTTGATGTGACGACCCCGACGCTAATTTCTTTGTGTCTACTGTTTTTTACAGTATGCTGGGTTGCCACGGCGTTGGCTCTCGAGTCGCGTGACAGCACCAAGATCCTCGGCTTGAAGTGGAATGAGAGAGGCTAGCTGGGGTGCCATGTGCATGTGTTAATAATAAAGCCAAGGTGCGACTGACAAGTGAAGTGATCGGATTTCTATTAACATTACAACACGTATTAGGACAAGGTGAGGATTGTATGTATTCGTATTGTATTTACAAAACGCAATATATGCTCATTTGTTTAACAAGCTGTGTATTGCATTTCAAAGAAAAGTTTTTAAAAAGTCCAAGGTCTGTTTTTGTGCATTTGTTTTTTTTTGCTTCTCACTATGGGAAGGCAATTCTGTTCATAACCTTTATGGACAGAATTTGTAGGCTGATGCATTAAGGGTGTTTGTTTGGTGACCTCAGTATCGCATCTCTGCTTTTTGCAGATGATGCGGTACCGTTTGCTTTTTCAAGCTTCAGTCTCCAACTCTCACTGGAGCAGTTTGCAGATGAGTGCGGAGCAGCTGCGATGAAAATCAGCACCTTAAATCTGAGACCATGGTCATCAGTCAGAAAAGGGTGGGGTGCCCTCTCCAGGTCGGGGATACGAACCCAAAAACATGCATGGCAGGTTTAAGGAACACTCAGTCTAAATTGTCTCAAGGTGTGATTGTAAGCGTGAATATTTGTTCATCTTTGTGTGCCCTGCAATTGGCTGGCAACCAGTTCAGGGTGTCCACCGCCTACTGCCCGAATACAGCTGGGATAGGCTCCAGCACGCCTGTGACCCTTGCGAGGATAAGCCGATTAGAAAATGGATGGATGGATAGATGGATGTATTATGCCTGGCTAGGAGGTCAGAATCCCTCAAACTCTTATTCTCGAATGCATGCTGCCCTGCTTCACACAACTTTACTACAGCATACAGTATTTTTAAACATCCATCCATCCATTTTCCGAACCGCTTAATCCTCACTAGGGTCGCGGGGGGTGCTGGAGCCTATCCCAGCCGGCTTCGGGCAGTAGGCGGGGGACACCCTGAACCGGTTGCCAGCCAATCGCAGGGCACACAAAGACGAACAACCATGCGCGCTCACACTCACACCTAGGGACAATTTAGAGTGTTCAATCAGCCTGCCATGCATGTTTTTGGAACGTGTGGGGGAAAAACCAGAGCACCCGGAGAAAACCCACGCAGGCCTGGGGAGAACATGCAAACTCCACACAGGGAGGCCGGAGCTGGAATTGAAGTCGACATGCTAACAACTGGACGGCCGGGCCGCCCTATTTTTAAACATTTTTATAGAATTACATTTGAAAGACAAGTATTTGCACATTGTATTAACTATCCTGTTGTGTTTCTTTCTTGTATACACGAACAGTATTCATTAGTCAGTGTGACCATCTGTATGTTTAATCATTAAAAAGAAATTACAGATTCATTTTAATTTGGTGATTACAACAGGAAGGACAGATGAATAGATTTAACCCTTTATTTTCTTTTGTAGAATTTCCAGCAGTCATTTTGACCCACAATATAGCAGATTAATTAAAAACAAAAAAGTAATGCATCATCATCTTTTTACAAAATGGTAAAAAGCTAAAGTAAAATAAATAAAACATTTTCAACCAATACAGTGGTTCAGTGGTTAGCGCGTCGACCTCACGGTGCAGACTGCAGAGGTACCGGGTTCAATTCCAGCTCTGGTCTCCCGAGTTTGGATGCTCTTCCTGAGCCTGCGTGGGTTTTCTCCAGGTACTCCGGTATTCTGTCAAATATAGTTGCAGTTTCTAATACATCCACTGGAGAAATTTAATTTATACCCGACTGTAATTTTTTTTTTGCACGCATGCTGCCATGACTTTCAAATGAGCTCGTGAATTTGAATCATATAGCTCTGATTTCTTAACTCTGTATCTTTTGATAAATAGGGCTCTTGCTCTTATTATTGCTGATGTTTTATTTTATTTGTTCTGTATTATTATTGTTCTTTTCTGTTAAATGTTCTGGAAAGCGCTTTGATGCAGCCACAGCTGTTGTTCGTCTCTGTGTGCCCTGCGATTGGCTGGCAACCAGGTCAGGGTGTCCTTCGCCTACTGCCCGAAGACGGCTGGGATAGGGTCTGGCGCCCCCGCGACCCTTGCGAGGATAAAGCGGATCGGAAAAATAGATGGATGGATGGATGGAGTCTGTCAAATATAGTTGCAGTTTCTAATACATCCACTGGAGAGCACTAGAGATTAGTTGTATTGTACTCTGAACAGCAACAGCACTTGCATTTTGAGGCTCCAGTCTAAATGCAAAACCAACAATTCTGTCTATTTGGTAACAACCATTTGTATCTTAAAAATATGTGCAGCAACAGATTTGAATTCACACATGTGGTTGTGGGTTTGGATTAACATTTAGATGTGAATTAAAGTCGCTGGTGGTGCAATGGTCCACTCGCCTGATTTATATGCGGGCAGCGCAGCATCGGTTCCCACTCAGATGTGGGTGCGAATCTCTAGCCCTGCGACTGCCTGGCCAACAGTTCAGGGTGTAGTGCGCCTTCCCCCCGAAGTCAGCCGGATTAGGTTCAAGCACCCATTGTGAGTCTGTAAGCAGTGTACACGAAGGGAAAAGAGGTGTGGGAAATGAATGAGATTAATGAAACATGTTTGTAGTTTCCTCTGATGTAAAAAAAAATAGCCACTTCAGTATAGTGAGCTGGGGTTTTTTTGCATTTGAGTTACCTATTTTAGCTGTCGTCCAAATTCGGCTGCCAACCTGTAACTGTGCAACCCTCAGGATGATGACTCATATATTTTTCATCATCCAGTATACAGTACATACTTTGCAAATCATTACAGCTGTTGTTTTAGAAATAGCACAATTTTCATTTACAATTGGAATGCCACATAGAGGAAAAGTTTGTTCCTGTTTCACTTCACATCATTTTTGCCTTTATAGTCTTTCTTCATTTGCTGTTTAACTTCCATACTCACGTTTCTATACATAGTAAGAGCAAATAAGAAGAATATAGCTGAGAGATACAGAGAAAAATGTACATGCATGTTGTTTTTTTTCTTCGTCTGATAACAGCTGGTGTGGCAGCAAGACGACTTCCACCACTCTCGAGAAGGCTGAGGTGATTTGACATATTTCCTGTTCCGCTGTCAAGGCCATGCTGAAAGTTACAGTTCACCGCTAGGCTGGACAACATCTGCAACTTCCAGTCTGGCTTCCCAGCCAATACAAACTGTCTGCAGAGCATCACAGTGCAGCAGATTGCCGAGTCCATCACGTCCACGAATCCAGCACACTGTGATGTGGAAAAACCCTTTATGCTCAGACTTGATGTGAGATGTCCGGTTTTGGGGTCTGACGACGGTTCTCCTGGAACGCTTTCTTGTTTGACTTAATTTGAGCCATGCATTTCTATGAACTGTATATTTAGCTAAAATTCACTTAACACGATAACAACAATTACGTTCCTTTCTGACATGGCACAAACTTTGCTGGCTATCAACTGGGTAATGCAAGTCTTTTACTGTACATGAAATGTGGTTAGTCAAATTGGAGTTACTTATATTCCATCTTAACCTAAAGGAGAAACTGTCATCAATTTCAAGATGCGTACTTCTCATTTTATTAAAATACCAGAAGAGTCGAATAAACAAAGGAACAGTCGATCGTTTCCAGGGGACACCGGTTTTGTATCCAGAAACTCAAGTGACGTGATCGTTTCTTTGACTTTACACCAAACAAATAGTTGGTGTGTACAAGCACCGCCATCAAGCAACTGCAAACTGGCAGTGACAAAAGCAAATACTCAGTCAGTCTGTCTCCATGGTAAAATGGGATGCCATATGCTTTGTGGATTCTGCCTATTGGTTGGGCGATACAAGAATTCAACCTCTTCTAAAATAGAAAGTAGAACAGAGGGATGCTTGTAGTATATAACTTTGTTGATATCTGTTTTATCTTTTGTGCTAACTTTATTTTCATTGTGAACACGGGACGGGGGGTCCTTTTTATGAGCCCAGCGCAAGTCTGGCTCAAAGTGCGGTTTAACTGTACGCATGGCTGGAGGTTTCTTTCTGGGGGGATTTTCCTAGACAGGCGCGTTAGAAAGGGGTGCTTGCGCTATTGTGGGAGTGAACATAGCTGGCTAATTCGTGGAGGAAATGTTGCCAACTTTCCCAATTTTTCCCATTTTCCTCCAAAAATTGAAGTGGTTCCCATCATTCCCTTGAAATACGGGAGTCCGTGCAGAATCCTTTTTATATACTGTACATATCCCAAAAGCATTTGAGAACTCAAATCAGCACAATCACTTTTGCTTACTTTGTTATTAACTTGAATACCAGCTATCTCTCAAATTTGTAATATTTAAAACATTTACATTAAATCGTGCCTTCCTCGCAGAGAAGGTCGGAAATTTCATACCGCCGACTTTGAAAAGTTCAAATGGACATTTCTACTGGTAGAAGTTGAAATAAATTGGTGTACTCTGATGTGACCCAAGACGCCAAAGTCTCATGTCACACAACAATGCAGGTTTCCTAAAATATTGCCAATGAATTTTGATTTTGATGCCTTTCATTTTCCAATATTTGCTGCACCTTTGTGCTTAATAAATTGTCCCGCACCTGCCGCCATGTTGTACTTTTGCATAGAAGTCCACCGCTCACCACTTATTTTCAGTATGTAACAGCATGTAAGGACTTCTCAATCATCCATTCATCCATCCATTTTCTAATCCGCCTATCCTTGGGAGGCTCGCGGGCATGCTGGAGCCTATCCCAGCTGTCTATGGGCACCAGGTGGGGGACACCACGAACCGGTTGCCAGACAGTCGTAGGGCACACATACACTTAGATAAACAACAGTCACACCGAGGGACAATTCAGAGCACTAAATCAACCTACCTTACACGTTTTTGGAATGTGGGATGAAATCGAGGTACCCGGAGAAAACCCACGCAGGTATGGGGAGAACGCAAACTCCATATTGGAAGGCCTGGGCCAGAATCGAACCCCTGACCTCTGCACTGTGAGGCGGGCATGCTAACCGACAAGTCCTCCACCGTACCGCCTGACATCTCAATCAACTTAGATTAAAAAGTTCTTTTATTTTTCCCCATAATGATTGTCTCAGGACCAAATGTGGAACTTTTTTTTTTTTTGTTAAGTCCTCTGAGACCTGAATGATTTGCCTCACATAACTGCTTTTGCACATTCTGGAAACTGCTGAACTCACAGTTTCCCAATGGGACATTAGGGTTCAGTTAGGGCCTCAACGTAGCATTAAAATTAAACAAAACATCTCGGTTTCTTCATTTCCTTAATTTTTGATGATTACGTATGTCATTGTCATCCAGTGACACAATTAACATGGAGGTGAAGTTTCACCCATGGTTTGACCGGGAATGTAACCAGTTCAAAGAGTTCCTCCATCAGCACAGAAAGGAGGAGGTGAGGTTGAGGAATTTGGTGGCGAAACATTATGTTTACGCATCAGAGCCGGCTGGCACACCATGTAAGTGCATGCAACAGAGGCAAGCGCTCCGAGCTTTGGTTTCAGGTTTGAGGAAGTTTTCCTTTCAGCAAGGCGCATGATCACTGACAGATGCAGCATGAGACATGTCTCAAGGAATTACCTTCATCTCGGAATTGATACACTTTTATTGTAACTTATTTCTGAATGAGTTACAAAATTGAATGAGTTGGTGCAGGTCGATTTTTCCTCTTTAAAAGCTCCACTATGAAAAGTCTGATGTGACTCTTTCCAGGGGCTTAATTGATCAAAGAGTGCATAGAAATGGTTCTGAATTTGTTCGAGCCACTGAAATTTAGAAGTGTGCGTAATGACTATATATAGATAGATAGATAGATAGATAGATAGATAGATAGATAGATAGATAGATAGATAGATAGATAGATAGATAGTAGTCCAGTGGTTAGCACGTCGACTTCACAGTGCAGAGGTACCTCCCACGTTCCAAAAACATGCGTGGCAGGCTGACTGTACACACTAAATTGTCCCTAGGTGTGAGTGTGAGTGCTCGTCTCAGTGTGCCCTGCGATTGGCTGCCAACCGGTGCTTTCGTGGGTTTTCTCCGAGTGCTCCGGTTTCCTCCCACATTCCAAAAACATGCATGGCAGGCGGATTGGACACTCCAAAATTGTCCCTAGGTGTGAGTGTGAGCGCAAATGGTTGTTCGTGTCTGTGTGCCCTGCGATTGGCTGGCAACCGGTTCAGGGTGTCCCCCGCCTGCTGCCCAAAGATGGCTGGGATAGGCTCCAGCACCCCCCACGACCCTAGTGAGGATAAAGCGGATCGGAAAATGGATGGATGAATATATCTCAAACCTGCGGACATACGCACACCGGTAAATAATGTGTGTTGATAAATCACACATGATCTAAACTGCCACGCTCTCGCACGTCTAGCCTCATTTGCCTTGAGAAACGGCTCATAAAGAGGGCGCAGAGAATCTCAGACCGACAATGGGGTATTTGGCCTTGACATGGAAACAAATAAATACCGTTTGCTTGGAACAATTAAAGCAAATGTTCGCAACAAAAGAAAATAAAATGTTTGGACATGAACTCACCCCCCCACCCCCACACACACACACAGACACGCACACACCAGTACAAACACTAACACTACCCCAAAAAAAGGGGGGAAAAGGTGTCTCAGCCAATTATCTCAACAACGATGGGGAAATTGTTTGGATCCCTGCACAGGTTTCAAAGTCAAGGCCCAGGGGCCAGATCAGGCCCATCACATCATTTTATGTGGCCCGCAAAAGCAAATCAAGCTTGTCAACTTCCACGATGCTTGCTAAAGTCTGAAGCAAAATTTCAAATATTGCAAGTATTTTCTCATTAGCAAACTCTTATTACAATAACGTAAACGATGTTTGAACAAGCCATTATGCTTGACTTCTGATTTCAAAACTAGTTGTTTGTCGATATGTTGTGCGCTATTTATGTAATATGTGGAGGTGATTAAACATGTATATGGTTTCACAAAATTCACCGTCATAATGGCCCTCCAAAGGAAACCATAACTGCAATGTTGCCTGCAACAAAAATGACTGACATGCCTGCCATATTGCAAACTGGAGAAACGTGACATCATTATGAGATACACGCAGCCAGCCTCAACTTGGAAGCCCATCCACAGAGCATTTCTGTAGAATGAATGAATTCTGCATTAATTCCTCCATGCCATTTGGGTTGCACATTATGTGTGCAATGATTGAATTATTTTTATTCCTGTTCACGTACACATGAAATCAAGCCCGTTCTTTTTGGACATCTCGATCAATGCGGAAATGTTGGCGTACCAGACTCCTCCCTCTCCAGGCCCTGACATCCATTTTCTCTTCCTCTTATCCTCACAAGGGTCGCGGGTGTGCTGGAGCCTATTCCAGTTGTCCCTGGGCAGTAAGCGAGGTGCACCTTCAAGTGGTTGCCAGCCAATCGCAGGGCACACTTAAGTGGGCAAATAATTTTTCTCAATCACACTCACACCAAGGGACAGTTTAGACAAGAGTGTTCCATTAAGCTGCCATGCATGTTTTTGGAATGTGGGAGGAAACCGTTTGTAAAACCTACATGACAAATGAAAATCCATATTTCACTGCTTTACATCACTCACAAATTACATATAACCTTTGATGACTTTTTATTTGATATACAGGTGTGGACAGACACAAACAAAAAATTATATCACCAAAATCCTCACTTTTCCAGAGACGTCACATTTCTTCAACTATTGACATTGCATCATCAAATAGGGCATGCCATTACTAACACTTTAGATTGGTCAGTAATTTGTAAACCTAACGCCACATATGTGGCCGAACCACTAGAATAGAGTTGGGAAAAAAATTGTGACATTGGACGTTTGACATCAGCAGCGATATGCAAAATTCTTCCCAAAAAATGGTCAACTTCAACACACAATGGACGCAAAATATCACACCCCGAAAAATGAGGTGATCCCCAAACAAAATGATCACTCTGCAAATAGAGAATGAGTGAAGTCTGGATACGGTCGTATGTCAGAAATGGTGCTTTGGAGTGGATGACCCAACATCTTGAAACTGTATGACCAAATCATCCCCGTTTCATCACCAGTCTTCACATAGGTCTTCACGACTAGCCGTCGCATTACCATCTGTGGAAATAGAGAACGTGAACAAAAATGGACAAATAAATTAAAAGGGATAAAAATGAGTCCAAGTTTTCTGCCAACTGTCTAATAGAGCTGCACGGTGTGTTCTTCTCCGAGCTGCTCTTGTGGTCGAGAGGTGACACGCCACTCCTATAATGTGGACCAACTTACGTCATTGTGGCAGGAAGCTTAAAGTGCAAGCGTGTATTTTGTCAAGGGAGGGGATGCTCGGGTTGACGGGGTAAAATGGGTTGGTGCAAAGTCTTCCAGGCCAGACCTGATGAGTCAGCCTCAAGGCCTAAAGGTGTGAATGTCATTGTGGAGCCTAAGCAAAGGCCTGGAGGGCCGGCTGTGTGCACGACAGTTTTTACTGCAGCTGCAGCGTTGGATCCACATGATATTTCTGAAGAAGCTGTCACCGTCCAGGCAATGGAAGCGCAGCCGTACAGTGCGGGTAACTGAGGGCCTGCAGCAGCGGCCGTCGAGGCAAGATCCACAAGTGCGAGGGCGGTAGAGCTGTACTGTGGAGCAGCCGGCAAAAGTGATTTGAACTGGCTCCCGCGGGCGAACGGTTCTCTGGCACTGCTTCCCCTGCAGAGAACATACAGTTGAAAAATCACATTCTGGAATCATTTTAAAATGTAAACGAAGATCGCTGTCATCACTCGGTGAGCTTTCATATTCCTCACTGGGGTGCTTCTGTGCATACCTCGATTGCCAGAGGAAGCTCCAGGTGACAATGTCGGATCTGGCAAAGCCTGGTTTCTCGAATCAGCTGACAGTCTTGGTTGTGATTGGTGACTCGACTTGATATTCCCATCCCACATGAGGTGGAGCATTCTGTCCAGGCAGTGGTTTGTGGAAGACAGCTGGACTCCAGTAACAAATCAGGCATCGGGAATGTTGTTATCTCTGCGAGAGGGTAAGGACAGAGACCATTAAGTGGAGATTGTCTCAATTACTGGAGCTGTGCATACATTTTATGGGTTAAAGCTCATCAGCTGATATTTAAACGTACGGGAGGATAAAACAGAAGACACAGATGAAGTGGTCACTCCTTTGCAGCTGAACTGAAATAATTAAGCTAAGTTCAGCCGCGGGCATGCCGTTCGAGTGTGGGGCTGCTGCACGCTGTTACTCGTGAAATTTTGGTGAATGATGCAGCATGCATGCAGGCGGGGGAAGGACATGTCATGTATTTACACTGAACGAGTCAATCGATACTTTGCCCTGAGTGATTCAAACCGATTCCTCCTCACGGGAATACACTTGCATTGGCATCCCTTTCTGCACGCTTAGGGCTAATTTTCAGGCGAGCCAAATGAAAACAAACACACGTGTCCCCATTATCTCGACAGACTACACATAAAGTAACAGTAGCTCAGTAAAGATGACACATGACTGGGGGTCCACATTGCTGGCAGGAAGTCAGATTTGTTTCTAGTCAGGGGTGGACTCAGCCAAAGCTTCCCTTTGTCACTGATTGTGTTCCGATTGTGGGTAGATTTGTACGTGAAGTCGAGGTATAGAGGGGGTCCATTTTGGTGGCCTCAGTATTGCATCTTTGCTTTTTACAAACTCATCGGAGCTATTCACAGCCGAGTGTGAAGCCGTCGGAATGAAAATCCATCCATCCATGCGCCCATCCATTTTCGAATCCGCTTCTCCTCACAAGGATCGCGGGCGGGCTGGAGCCTGTCCCAGTGGTCTTGGCCAGTGAGCGGGGGACACCCTGAACTGGTTGCCAGCCAAGTGCAGGGCATGGAAGGAAAATCAACACATCCAAATCTGAGACCATGTTCCTCAGCTGGAAAAGGGTGGAGTTCCCTCTCCAGGCCCTGCCCTAAGCAGAGGAGTTCATGTGACTTGGGGTCTTGTTCACCAGTGAGGGAGGAATCAAACAGGGCATTGACAGGCAATTCAACGCAGCATCTGCAGCGATGCGGACTCTGTATCAACCTGTCGTGGTGAAGAAGAAGCGAAGCCAAGGGCAATCTACGTTGCCAACCTCACCTGTGCTCACGAGCTGCGGGTCGTGACCGCATGAACAAGATCGAAATCAGTTTCCGTCTTGTCTCAAAGACTCTTGCGAATGACTGTGTCCAATGCAGCGTGTCTCAGTAGGCGAACATGTTACAGAGTGAATGCGAACCTCAGGCCAGAAACGTGAACTGATTGAACGATTGGGTTCACAAATCTTTTGAAGGAATCCTTTTAGTCAACTGATTTAAAGAATTGATGTTACCATCACTACTTTCCGGCAAATATCTACTCTGGGCAAGATGTTGGAGTGCGCCAACATTTGGCTCACAGCTTCTGTTTGGTGTTCGATGCCGTTGAGGTCAAGGCACTCAAGTCCTTCCACGCCAAACTAATCCTAGCACACCGTTGTGGTCAGCACCCCCGCGACCCTAGTAAGGATCAAGCGGTTCAGAAAATGAATGAATGAATGAATTATTATAATTAATATACGGTACATTATCATAATATTTTATGATCATTAAAGGTGTATTGCAATACTTTTCCCATACCTTACACTGTTTCGCAGAACTGTTCTGATGCAGAATATATTGCAATTTTTTTTCCCTTGAAATTCACTATGTTTACGACCAGTAAAGGCATCAAAGAAGAACACTGTAAGCTTTACCTCTGAACATGGTCCCACCGGCGGCAGTTGGCTGGCGAGGCTGCGGGTAGGGTGGCAGCAAAGCACTGATGTGGTTTGGAAGAGGCTGACTCTCGGACGGAGGGGTGTGTGTCATTTCTTCGGGCTCCACTCTGATGTGGTTGTCGTCGTCACAAAACCACTCCTCGCAGCAGCTGTTTTCTGGCCGTGCCAACCGGGGCCGTGAACAGTGCAAGTTGGGCAGGGGCACTTGGTGAGGACAGAGGGGCATGCAGCCCACCACTCCATTCATACAGGTGCACTGGTGCTGGCAGCTGGGCTGGAAGTTCTCACTGTGCTGGTACAACTGGCCGTTGAACCCGCAGGGTAGACCGTGAGCCTCAGCTGGAAAGACAAAACGAGACAATGAGAAACAGGACTTTTCATTCTTATTCACTGGTGACAGAGTAGAGGGAAAACACTCCTTCTTCTATGTCCATATCATGCAGACTTGACTTCAAAAGTGCTCAAAAGTGCTTTGAACTATGTGCTCTTTTCATCCCCCTTAGGGAGTTTATTGGCAAGCAAGATAGCACATAAACTGCCCACATAGAGGACCAAAAGGAGACTTTGGGGTGGATCCAGACACTGGTGCAATCAGGTATTTGAGTTCCAGTTCATAAAAAAAAAAAAAAATAATAATAATAATAATAATAATAATTTGGACCACACCACTTTAATGCAGAACATTGACCAAGATTCTCCTTTCAACATTATCATATTTGTCAAAATGCTCCTTGATTCAGGAAATAATACACACGTGATATTAGTCTGCACAGGACTGAGTGAAATGAAAGTTTATTTGCTTTCAGCATGAGATTACAGAACAAGTGAATTGATGCGTAAAGCCTGATCACAGGCATCACCAACCCATCTGCACTCTCACCTCGGCACAGTCCTCTCTCGGGGTCTCCTCCA
Organism: Hippocampus guttulatus; assembly: GCF_054856545.1. Classification (NCBI taxonomy): domain Eukaryota; kingdom Metazoa; phylum Chordata; class Actinopteri; order Syngnathiformes; family Syngnathidae; genus Hippocampus; species Hippocampus guttulatus. The sequence goes on from NC_141265.1 coordinate 22,242,573, forward strand.
GCCCCGAGATGGCAGCGTAGCCCCTTGATGTGATCGCAGGGCTGAGCAGCGCTGCAGTCTTCATTGAACTGCCTGGCGCATATTTTACAGCAGCCGCAGCGGTCGCTCACCCAGCTGACACCCGCTGGACACACTGGAGACGAGGCAGCACAGGAGCACACAGGTGGGCATCCATCATCTGCCTAAGGAGCAGGGTCAGAGGTCAGCCAACAATTTACAGTACTGAAAGAAACGCAGTGGGTGTGGAATATTTGTTGGAAATCCTAACCAGAGCGCAGAACACAACAACTCACCATCACCGCAGTGCTGCAGACCACAAACAAGGTGGAAAAGATCCGGCGCAAACTAACAGTGCAGTAAAGCATCCTGGGTGCAGAGTTTGGACTAAGTTCGAAAAGAACGCGATTTAGAAGACAGCTGTGTCCAAAGTGGAGTGTTGTCTTGTTGGCCAGCTCTGGAGTGAGACATCCACAGGATCCTCGCAATAAAGTCCACCAGTCAGCTCCACTATTTGCCTAACTGTCAGCCCGGCTCGACCTCATGAAGAGGTTCCCCCCAACAGGGACTTGACTTATAGACACACATGGCCACACCCCCTCCGTAAGATCATCAGCACGACGGAGGCAGAAGGTGGGAGTGACAAAAATGTTTTCAAATCACTGTTTGACTTTAGCTTGTTTACACTTGAATCTGGATTGATGTCACAATTTAACCCCACCCTGTCAAATGTGTCGGTTACTGAGGTAACCCTGAGAGCTCGAAGAGCCATCTCGTCAAAGATGACTGAAGTCATGAAGGTCATAAAAACAACAGGTGTAATGGAATCACGAAAAACAACGCCACGCTGTGCTGTGGGACTACAGCTCAGGACATCCTGTGTTAGTCCATCCTCTTTCCGAACGGGCCACATTCCAGGAAATACAAGCCTAATCTCGAGTTCTCATGAGCTGCAGGAAAAAGTCAGCATTCACTTTGTCACCCATCGGGTAAGTGATAGAAATTCATCACCTGAAGCGATAGATCTATCTTTGCTCCTTTGGAGTGTCTGTGGTCCAGACGCGGCTAATGTGAGAGCGGTTTGCAGTCTCTCTTTACTGCTACCAGTTCTTTGACATTGGTTCAGTGTGTCTTTTCGCATCCTGTTGACTTAAACTGTTTGCTATTGAACTTGGAAGCAGCGGTTGACAAAATCACCTCACCACAAGATCAGAGTTTTTAGCCATCAAGGACAAAATACCAAACCCACATTAGCACATGAAAAGAAGCCCAACTAGTAAAACCTTGAGGGCGCCGATGCATTCAAACTTGTGTCTTCTAAGTTTGAGCCACTACACACCACTTGACTTCCAAGAACAGGTGCTGTCACTCAAGTCCAAAGTGGTTGTGTCGTGGTGGGACGACACACACCACAGTGCGCAAACTTACTTATTATACAAACAACCTGACAGCTGTGCTGAGAAACCACTGGGACGCTGTGGGGAAGGGGGGGGGGGGCTGGCTGGGGTGAGGGATTGATGGCCAGCACCTTGATAGCCAACAGAAGGGAGAAAGGCAACAGTCTACATTCTTTAAATTCCTGGCCCACAAAGGCAGGATGTGTGTACTGGCCATGCTGCGTCATGTCGGAGCAGAAGGGGAGTCGAAAAAAGGAGGGGGCTGGCAGGGGTGCCAATTTGGCAGCCTCCTGTCTGGCCATGCGCCAACCATTGTTTACGTGCTAGAAACCATATTCCCAAACATATGGAGGTCGGAGGTTGTGTGCTATTGATAAGACTGAACATTTCGGTGGGTTGACGTAGGGGCAGAGAGCATACTCCCGATATTTTGGTGAAACTCTGGATAAACGGACCTTCCACTTCTCAGATTCATATTAGTCCGTCAGTCTATTATCTTCTGTAAATTAGGACGCAGCAAAGAAAAAAAAACATTTATAACAGTCTGTACTCCACAGGGTGGCATTGCAGTTAAGATGGACACTATAAGCATTGCTCAAACAACAAAGCTAAGAGTGTCTTTTGCCCAATATCATTACAATTAAGCAAGCAAGTCGGTTTCACTTTCATCCATCCATCCATATTGAGCTAAAAGTAAAAGAGGACATGCAGAATGTAATTGCTACTTGCTCAAATGAACAAAACTCACATTTTACTCCAGCAACAATTTCAACGACTCATACGGTGTGATCTGTGCGAGACTGTGTGCTTGTACACGTTTGTGAGTCCCATGTCAGGACTTCACCGTCAGAATTGACATCTCTGACAAATTCCTCATACCACTTACAAAGCATGCACATCCTGTTCATACCGCACAGAGTATTAGATGTCATGGATGGTTGTGAGCATATTACATCATGAGTTGTGTCGTCGCATGAGCTTTTCAGGTAAATCAAACGGAAGAAATGGTCAACGAGTGGGCCTTCTGCTTGGGGTAGATGCAGGTGTGGCAGTCGGCTGCATTCTAAGTAAAAGGGGCAGTGGCAAGTCGTGGCCTGCGCATTCCTCCGCTGCATCTAATACAAGCGATGACAGCAGGGGAGAATAGAGCACCAGTCGTTGCACTGTTAGTACCATATTGGCCCGAATATAAGACGGCCCTGATTATAAGACGAGCCCCTCTTTTTCAAGACTCAAGTTTGAAAAAAGACTTTTTGAACACCAAATTAATTTTTATACAGAAAATTATTACAGTACATCTGAAACAAATGATTATAATATATTTGAGAGAAAAAGCATCTTAAAGTTTACACCATAACTTCTAGTTAACCTGGCCGATCTTCGACCCACTTTTCTCCAGATTGTCGCTACGTTTCTCCATTTTCTGTTATCTCTTCTATTATTTTCTTCTCTTTTCTCTTTTCTTTCTTACCGCTATTTTTTTTCTTCTTCGTGCTACCGCTATTTTTATTTTTATTCTTCGTGACATGGGTTCGCTTTGGCCTGGGGAGTCAAGTTCAGCATTTGCTTCAATGATATCTGGCGCCATCTAGCGTCGTGAATGGGTATAATGTCTAGACCCCGAATATAAGACGACTTATTTCAATGCAAAAAACACCGTCTTATATTCAGGCCAATATGGTAAAACTCGACGTCCTTTGTTTGGTCACATATCGGAAAGTAGGCTACAGATACTGATTACACCGAGGCGGAGTAATTTGCTAATTTATGACTGCTAACTTGATCATTTTGAAAAAAAGCAAGAAAGAAAAATAGAGTTCAAAAGAAAGCGCAACAAGATACTAAAAGTTCTTCTAATTGATCATCGGAGAAGCAGATTTGAGCTTTAAAGAAAAGAATTCTGCAGCCTTTCCCCTCCATGAATTTGAGGTTTCCTAAATGGCATCCTGCATATTTAGCACTGTAGAATAAACAAAGTGGCATTTCAAAGGAACTTTAGTGGGGCAGCTGCCGGAATGGCTGACTAACACACAGACTTCCCTGTTAGCAGTGGAGGAAAGGTGCCACCACTACAGAGCGTTGCCTGTGATTCAGCGAGGAAAATGTTATCACAGTAAATGCGTAAACACAAAATGTTCCAGGGCTCCTCTTCGGGAACTAGGGCGCAAACACATAAAAGCCCACTATGCCCCCGTGGTGACTTGAAAGTGCTTCACAACATATTAAAAAAAATGAAGTCACATTTGATCGAGACATGACAGCGCAGCTGGTGGAACTGTCACTAAAGAGCCGCACCTTATAGGTTGTATAATTTGGAACAACACTCAAATTCGCTGTCCAAAGCGTGAAAAACGCTGCACATATCACCGAGCTGTCATGACGTGAGCAAATCACGTCATTGCATGAGTGTGACCTCTTCAGACAGTATCAAAAGACGGACTTGTGTTTTGATTTCCCTTTTGCCTGCATGTACACTATCAAGTGTTGCAGTGAGCTGTGCGTGAGCAAGCAAGCTTCCTTCCCTCCCCTATCTGCACAGTCATCACGAAATGAGGTGCTGCTCTAAAATGTTTGTGCTGAAAATAACGGCAACGCTTTGTTACAGTTAGCTTCAAACATCCATCCATCCATTTTCCAAACCGCTTTATCCTAGCTTCAAACAATGTTTGTAAAAAACAGTTATGTGAATTTTGGAGCGTCTAAATATTAACCTTTTCGGGTACAGCAATTACTACAGTGAACAGCTTACCATCTTAGCAGGTTACAGGGTGCATGAAAGGGTTAAAAGTTACAACCAAATGGTAAATATTAATTGAATGATGTGGAAAACAACTGTAAATAGCACTGCGATTTATCCATTTTGTATTTATATTGCACTTAATTGGACGGTGTTTGTTTGTTTTTTCTTCTTTTTTCTGCCTACATTCTTGCTGCTGGAGTCTGTAAATTTCCCCAGTGTGGGACTAATAAAGGATATCTTATCTTATCTTATCTTATCTTAAATGTGATCTCTAAATGCTAACTATGAAAATAAATATTTTTTACTTACCCTACTTTTTGCGTGCAATACGCTCCTTGGCTTTGTATCACACATTAAAAAAAGAATAAAATACAAATAAATAAAATAACATTTCCGACTTAGAAGGGAGAATCATAGTAAGAAAACACACAAAATAGCAAGGTAAAACTGCAAGAGATGTAGTTATGGTTCCAAATGAAAACCCGTGATAGAGTAAAGTTGCTTTCACCAAACTGCGAAGCAGCGAGGGAACATTAAGTATAAATATTAAAGACAAAATCTAAATATTAAGTCTAAATGTTGAATCTATACATACGCATCCACTTGGACTGTAGAAGTTTAAACGTAGAAAAAATAATAATAATGTTGACTCCAAATATATATGTTAAATTTGAACATGAGAAATATTTAACTCTTTTGCAAATTCAAACTTCCAATAACAGAAGAATTGATATAACAAAAAAAAAAAAAACAGGTCAGAGTTGGTTTATAGACCCAAACAACCACAAAAAAACAAACAAAAAAAAACATTTTACCCAGGAAAATGGACAACTGAAAATGGATCAACTGCCTGAAAATAACGTTTGGGAAAACTTGAAGGATACTTTGAGCCAGCTACAAGGAAGGCTTATTTTCACAGGTGTGTCAGTTTGCCTTGCATAAAGGCAAGATGCTACCCTGATAATATGCATCCTTATCTGTAATAATGCCCATAATTATAGAGTGTGAACTCTCATCTGTTAAAATGTATATCAGTAACTTAAATGATAGAGGGGGCCACAAATCAATTGTAACTTGCTGATTTTGGAAGCAATTTTCATGCGGTTTGCTTTGTTGAAAACAACAGACGTGGCTCCAAAACACAAAAAAGGATGTGTTGAAAATGTTTCTTTGCTCAAAAATATATACTGGCAAGGAAATAGTAAACTGAAAAACAGCGATCAGTTAGGTTCATGAGACCCGCATTATGTTAATATTAAATAGATTTGATATTAAACTGTATAAATGTAATTTATAATTAATTTTGTATTTTATAAAATAGGGCTACTTCGTAATTGAAATGATTTAAGATATAGTACAGTATACACGCACAAGGCTAATGTTATATTCATTTTTTATAAGCTTGGTCTCACCCCCCGCCCCCCCAAGTTCTGCATCTGTACCCCTGTTCTTAAACGAATGAAGGAATTGGTTTTCAGCACAATTTGGTATTGGAGCCGGTCCACCTCACTATATGTGGATGTGGTGGAAATTTCCATAAACACTGAACTAATGAGAGGAATTGCCTCTGGGGTTTTAGTAGTCGTGTGGCGACTCAAAATAAAGGTTTCAACTGGGTTCCTGTATGTTGCATCACTACGGCTCCGTACATCACTGATGATCACCTTAAAAACATCTACAGAATTGTCACTACAGACTTGCCTTTCAGCCCACACGCAATGACATCATAATGTAAGCTGATGCATTAATAATTATTTTCATTTTATGTTTGAGGATCATATTCTTTCATGTTTAGATGACACAAATTACATTCTGTTGTTTAATAATTGCGTAGACATGTTTTTATGTTGATAGCTTCCGATTGGCTGTTGGACTAAGTTAAAGCAGGGAGTGATTTAGTTGCCGAGAAGAGTGTTTTCGATCGTACTGCGGTGCAGACGTTTAGAAGTCAAGCTACGTTCAAACGGATGTTCATCACTCCTTTTGCCGTTATTTAAAGTAGAGCAATCTATTCATAAACAACAAACCGCTCAACTTACAATACATTTGAAGCCCCGTACGCCCGCGCATATGGCTCACCCCCATTTTACACATGCAGAGATCAAGTCTGTTCAAAGTGTTACCTTTGACCCTTACCCTACATCTTAAAAACATCAGCAAAATCCAAAACATAACACTATGAAGAAAATAACTGTAAGCTTATGTTATATTATTAATGATCATTTTATGTTTGAGCATCATATTATTTCATGTCTAAGCAATTACATAAGCTTACATTCTTCCCCCTCCCACCAAATGTCCTCATTTCTACTTTGATCATTCAACTGTAGAATCTAATTTACAACAAATTAACAACATTGCACAGGGGTGGGGGCATCAGGGACATAAAATCATTTCAGAACAAAGTCTGTGAAACAGGACAGAAGCTTAACTTCACGGCGGCCTGGGCGTGTGAAGGAATTGGAACTTAAGCCCAGGGCTGCAGGCAGAGCTGTAGACATTTGGTCCACAACAGCAGATCTTTTGGAATGATGAGGTTGCAGTCACTGTCTTCATGGGTGCTCTCTGATGTCGAGCAGGATTGTGTCGAGCATCACATGGCACAAACTTCTTGCACCACTCACGAATATCTCGAGACAAGAATGGCCAGTAGCACAGTACCTGAATACGTTGCAGAACCTTCTCTGCTGACAAATGGCCTGCCACAGGATTTCTATGGAGCAGCTTGAAGACATTGTCCTGTAACTCTTGGGGTATGATAACCTGGTTAGACTGCTGACTTGGATTTTGGGTTATGGATTTTCCGACAGAGTAGGTCTTGGTGAAAGGTGAGCCTTCTGTATTCATGCCAGAGTGACTTCTCTGCAGCGGGTCTGTTTTTCATCCTCCAGTGAGGGGGTTTGAAGCCTTTGAGCTTCCAACTCATGACCTCTGCCAGGATCGGGACCTGCTCCTGTTTCTCCTGCAGTTCCAATCCACTGGTGGAAAGCTGGAAAGTAGGTGAGGAGGATCCTCTGGACTGTTTCGGAACCGGCTGATGGGGTTTTGGGTCTGGTTCCGGCTGAAGATCGGCGGTGCACACGTAGCTTGGTTTGCATTAATGGGCCTCGTAACGACATGAGAAGGCAGCCTGACGTCAGGAGGGGTGTGAGTGGTGTCAGACGGACTTGGCACTTCAGAACGCCTTGGTAATGAGTCTGCAGTCTGACATTGATTTCTTCTCTGTGGATCACAGTCGAGTCGAATGGATCCTGTGATGTACTATCAGCAGAATGATGGCATCTTGTATCCTCCCGAGAGTTCCTGCCGCATCTACTTGGGGAATGGCGGTGGTGGCGGTCATCATCAGAGATCCAATCACGTCTGCTTTGTCGGACCTCAGGTGAGTCTGGATGGTGCCTGCGATGGAATAATAATAATAATAATAATAATAATGCATTTTATTTAAAAGCGCCTTTCATGCCACCCAAGGACACTGTACAGACAATAAAAAATACAATGTAAAAATTAGTAAGTGAGATATTATATAAAAACAGGACATAAAATCATAAAAACATAGGAAATGGAATAGCTATGTGTTGTAGGCAATCCTGAACAGGTGTGTTTTTAGACGGGACTTGAAAGTGGAAAGGGGTGTGCAGTTTTGGAGGTCCGGAGGTAGGTTGTTCCAAAGCTTTGGAGCAGCGTGACTGAAGGCTCTGGCTCCCATGGTGCTCAGGCGGGCAGGGGGCACTGACAGGCGGAGGGAGGACGAGGATCTGAGGGAGTGAGAGGGGATATGCACCTGGAGAAGGTCGGACAGGTAAGGAGGGGCCAGGTTGTGGATGGCCATATATGTATATAGAAGCAGTTTGTAATTGATGCGATTTTGAACAGGGAGCCAGTGGAGCTGTTTGAGAACGGGGGTGATGTGCTGCTGGGAAGATGTTTTTGTGATGATGCGAGCAGAGTCGTTTTGAACCAGCTGGATTTTATGGAGGGACTTTTGAGGTAGGCCAAAGAGGAGAGCGTTGCAGTAATCAAGGCGGGATGTGACAAGACTGTGGACTATTACGGAGGTGGAAATAAGCAGTGCGGGTGATGGTGTTGATATGTGAGTGGAAGGTGAGCATGCTATCCAGGATGACACCCAGACTCTTGACCTGGGGGGAGGGGGACACTAAGGAGCTGTCGATGTTTAAGGAAAAACTGTTTACTTTAGATAAAGTGGATTTGGTGCCAAGAAGGAGGACTTCAGTTTTATTAGCATTTAATTTAAGAAAGTTTGTTGTGAACCATGTTTTGAGTTCAGAGAGGCAAGAGGTGAGGGAGGGGGGTGGGAGTATGGAGTTTGGCTTACAGGAGAGGTAGAGCTGGGTGTCATCAGCAAAGCAGTGAAAGTGGATATTAAATTTGCGGAGGATATGGCCAAGAGGCAGGAGGTAGATGATGAAGAGAAGGGGACCTAGGACAGATCCCTGTGGTACACCTGTGGTGACTGGGGAGGGCTTTGAGGTGAAGGATTTGAGCTGGACAAACTGAGTGCGGCCGGTGAGGTAGGAGTGGAACCAATTGAGGGGAGTGTGGGAGAGACCAATGGAGGAGAGTCTATTGAGGAGGATAGGGTGGGAGATTGTGTCAAAGGCGGCGCTCAAGTCTAAGAGGATGAGGATGGAGACTAAACCGGAATCAGATGCTATGAGGAGATCATTTACAATACGGGATTAGGGCAGTCTCTGTGCTGTGGCGGGGGCGGAAACCGGACTGAAAGGGTTCATAGAGAGAGTGAAGGGACAGGTGGGAGTGGAGTTGAGCAGCAACAGTTTTTTCTAGGATTTTCAAGATAAATGGAAGGTTGGAGATGGGGCGGAGGTTATCGAAGTTGTTGGGGTCAGAGCCATGTTTTTTCAGTGTGGGGGCGATAGCAGCGGTTTTGAAGAGTGATGGGACAATACCAGAAGAGAGTGAGTAGTGGATAATAGCAGATATGAGAGGAAGCAGGGAAGGAAGGCAGGATTTAACAAGGGATGAAGGGAGGGGATCGAGCTGGCAAGTGGTGGGCTTGGATTTGAGTATGAGGTTGGATAATTCAGCAGTCGTGGGTGGAACAAAACTGGAGAAGGAATGACAAGGAGGAGAAGGTTCAGATGGGGGTGGAGCAGGCAGGTTTTGATGGAGGTGGTGATGGATCTTAAGGATTTTGTGATTGAAGTGCTCCATTATGGAGTTGCAGGTTGCTGTGGAGTACAGGTGGAGGGGGAGAGAATTTGGTGGCCGGAGGATTTTGTTCATGACGGAGAAGAGAGTTCTTGAATTTCCTTTGTTGGAGAGGATGAGGCCGGAGTAGTAGCTGGATTTGGTTTGTGCAATTTGGTCCTTGTATTTAGTGATATGGGTAGTGTACATGTCCTTATGGATGGTGAGACCGGTTTTCTTGTAGAGTCGCTCAAGTTGGCGGTTTTTTGATTTCAATAACCTAAGAGCGGGTGTAAACCAGGGGGCAGATGTAGAGAATAAGGCAGTCCTGGTCTTCAGGGGGGCGAGAGAATTTAGAATATTTGTGAGGCAGGCATTGTAGTGAGCGGTGAGGTCATCCGGGTTTGAAAGGGCGTCTGGGGGCGGGGAACGGTCGATAATGGAGCAGAAGGTGTCAATGTTGATATTTTTGGTATTACGAAAAGAAATGAGGCGGGAGGTTTTGATTGTAAAGAGACGGAGTACGGTGTTAAAAGTGAGGAGGAAATGATCGGTTTCAGGAAAAACATCAGCAGTGGGATTGGAGGGGGAGAGGCCAGAGCAACAAACCAAGTCCAATGTGTGGCCTTTGATGTGGGTGGGGAAGTCAATAAGACAGTGTATAGCGAGGCTCTCCAGGTAGGATGTGAAGTCTCTTGTGAGTGGCAGGTCGGGGTTGTCCATGTGAATATTGAAATCTCCCAGCAAAATTAAATTTGGCGAGAGAGTGGATAAGTGTGTGATTAAGCTGGAAAATTCATTGATAAAATCGCTATGTGGCTTCGGGGGGCGATAAACTGTGGCAATGATGGTTGGCGAGGGTCCAGGGAGTTTAAACACCAGGCATTCAAAAGAGCTTGATGCAGGGACGGAGACAGGCAAGACTTTCCACTTCTCGCGGTGGATTACCGCGAGGCCTCCTCCACGGCCGTTGCCACGGGGACGGCAGATGTAAACAAAGCCGGGAGGAGTGGAGTCATTCAGAGCAGCGAAGTCGTTTGTTTGTTGCCAGGTTTCTGTTAAAACGAGGAAGTCAAGTTTGCGTTCGGCGAGGACGTCTTGAATGAGGCGTCCCTTGTTCGTGAGTGAGCGGATGTTCAGCAGTCCAAAGTTGACGGCGGAGGTGTCATGTTTGACGGCGGCAGTGCTGTTAGCCGACCTAGCCAGGCGGGCTACTGCATGGTAGTTAGTGTTGCGGCTGCGGTTTCTGGGAGGACGTCGAGAAGTGGACCAGGTTGAGTTGATTGAGCCAGGGTTTTTATAGTCAACATGTCTACGCGACCCGCGGTGAATGTAGCGACGTCGAGGCAGGCGAGCGATGTCAGGATGATGGTGCTCCGGCGGTGGAGGCTTCGGTACAATCCTCCGGATCCGGAGAAGATCCGCAACAGAATAGTGGAGCAGTCCTGTCACTGGATGATGGCAGAACGTCAGGAGTATCAGAAATAACCCAAAGGCGGCGAAGTTGTGGCGCCCCATGACGAGGGAGAAAGGCCGGTGCGGTGACAGCCGGTAAGTTTAAGCTACCGGCGTTAGCCCGTGGACTAAGTTACGAATTGGGGTTTGATTGGTCGGGTGAAGCTATGATTTGTTACATTAATCACAGTCCAAACAGTCCAAAACAGAAGGGCAAAAGAAAAATCTGAAGGAATATCTGAGCTTTGAAAAGTTTGGAAAAGTTTGGAGTGAGAAGCGGTGACATACACGCCAGCGTCCTCTCACCCCGGAACTCTGGAGTTTGACCGTAGCATCTGTCAGGTGAGTAGTAGGCTCTGGTTTGGCATTCATCTCGATGGTCGATGGAAAACGGTGACTGGCCCAGTGGTCAAAGCGCTGGCTGAGGTAAGTGTTCTCCTCCTGTAGCTGGCAGACGTCACTCTGTAGGTTACTCACTTTAAGTGTCAGTTGTTCGATTGCTTTTCGAAGTTTATCAGAAGCAGCATCAGAACATGTCATTGACACCTGGTCATAGTCATACAGATGTCAGCACTGTACACCTCAAGGCTCTCACCGGGCTTGTGGGGACGAGCATTGACATGGGTTTGGAAAAACGTCAGGGAGTGGTTAAGACCAAAGACATCCTGGAGCCTCTTCTTGACAGCCCCGTAGTCCTTCTTGACTGTGGGCGAAAGGCTATCCCAGTACAGAAATGCAGCCTTAGCTAACCTTGTTGGTAAAACTGAAGCCAGCACAGATGACATTTCAGTGGTTGGTCGGTCATACATGGCTTGCATGGACACCTCAAAACGTCGAGACCAGCTAGGAAAAGACACGGTCCCATCTCCTTTAAAAGCTGGTGGTAAATCAATGTTGAGGCGGCCTAGTTGAGTAATATTCACAGCAGCCATAGAAGCAGCAGTGGAATGAGCCACTTCAGGGGGTTGACTAACGGACGTCTCAATAGTGACCATGGCGAGCTCAAAAACGGTGAATAACGATGGTAATAATGTCCAAAACGAAGGTAGAGGGGAAAAAAAATCTAACTGCTGGAAACCTCAAAATCTCATCCAAAATGCTGCCTAGCAGCAGCCATTCAGTAGAGCGCAAAAATCCACGTGGCTAGCAAGATGACAATTAGCACGAAAAATCCATCCATCCATTTTCCGAACCGCTTAATCCTCACGAGGGTCGCGGTGGGAGCTGGAGCCTATCCCAGCCATCATCGGGCAGTAGGCGGGGGACACCCTGAACCGGTTGCCAGCCAATCGCAGGGCACACAGAGACGAACAATCATGCGCGCTCCCACTCACACCTAGGGACAATTTAGAGTGTTCAATCAGCCTGCCATGCATGTTTTTGGAACGTGGGAGGAAACCAGAGCACCCGGAGAAAACCCATGCAGGCCCGGGGAGAACATGCAAACTCCACACAGGGAGGCCGGAGCTGGAATTGAACCCGGTACCTCTGCACTGTGAAGTCGACGTGCTAACCACTGGACTACCGGACCGCCGCACGAAAAATCGTTGCATAAAAAGAGTCAAAAAGCCACACAAAACATACCATCCCACCACTGCCACCAATGTAAGTTGAGGGGTTTGTTGTTTTTCAGTGGATGGCTCTTTTTTACGAATGACAAAAGGAGAGATGGAATCCTTCAACGCAGTTTAATAAAAGAAGGGGAAAAAAAACGTCTGCACCGCAGCACGTCCGAGAACACGACCCCCGTAACTAAAATCACTTCCTACTTCTCTTACTTTAACAGCCAATCAGAACCTATCAACATAAAAAAAGCAATTATTAAACAACAGAATATAATTTAGGTATGCTTAACATGAAATAATATGAAGCTCAAACATAAAATGATAATTAATAATATAACATAAGCTTACATAACTAATACTTAAGATGTATTATTTGATGGAACATTCTTTTATCTCTCCCTACTTGTTTAACATCGATATCATGACAAAGAGCAAACAAATTAAGAGTAAAAGACAAAAATAAACACTTGCGCATTTTGAAGCAGGAACAAATGGATCACTGTTTTGAAGCTAGTTACAGAGCCGTAAACAATTGCCTGGGGTGGTGGTTCTTGAACTTTTTACTAGAAGTACCACTAAAATAAATACCTAGCTCTCCAAGTCCCACCATCACAACCAAAATTAAACGACAGTATCGTACAAAGCCTAAGTGTTCATAAATAATGGAGCACCGGTTTTATTCATAATTAACATTTAAAGAAGTCAACTTTAAAAAAAAAGAAAAAAAAGAGGCCCGCTAATCCAAAGACAGTATTTCTTGATTAATATAGCATTTGTGGAGTATGAATTAAGCAGAAAACCCCACCCATTTCTCAGAGGGTGTCCATTTTATGTTGTGCAATGAAACACTTTGTTTCCCCCCAATTTTGCTGCTGTAGACTGCAAATTTCCCCAGTGTGGGACAAATAAAGGTTATCTTATCTTATTTTGCCATTGTCTTGTCAACTGAAAATGAATATAACAGTTGCTCAGGGCTCAGGTAACGACCAATCACGAGCCGCGGCTTAGCCACCCCTGATTTAGAGTGTTCAATCGGCCTTCCATGCATGTACTTGGAATGTGGGAGGAAACCGGAGTACCCGGAGAAAACCCACGCAGACCCGGGGAGAACATGCAAACTCCACACAGGGAGGCCGGAGCTGGAATTGAACCCGGTACCTTTGCACTGACGACCGGGCCGCCCACATAAAAGTTGAAAAATAAAAACAATGAAAAAAAACTGGGCGGCAGGGTCGAAGGAGGGTCTGTTTGGGAAGTTGAATCTCAAATTCAGGAAAAGCGACGGGGTCAGCAGGGTCTCCAAAGGGCACGGGAGTTTGTCCAACCAGTTTTATGTGCTTTCTGGACATGAACGTTCAATCAGGTCCCTCGGGGGATCTTGTGAGGGGATGCTTTGGCAGCATGATTTACCAGACACCCGAGTGCGGACGGTTACGTACCTTTTCGGAAGCAAGTGGGCCTGGAAAGCCCGCTCTCCACCGTGGCTTGGCCCCGGTTTAAAACGAACAGTGCAATCAAGTTATGCATTTGCTGTGACGTACCTGGATACTTTGTGAGCAACGTCATAAGAGTTTGTTAACGTAATTCAGCATTAGATCAGTTAAAAACGAAACACAGACACATAGAGTCATTAACCCTTTCAGGTGACAGCGTTTGCTACAGTTTATCAGGTTAACAAATTACAGGTTGTAATTATTTGTGCATGAAAGGGTTAAAACCCTAGCAGCTTGACGCCACTAAGAAGAGGTGGGTTTTGTTTTTTTTCTGATGTAATATGTGCATTTGATGGTTAGTTCTGGCCATCGCAGTCGCAAGCACACATCCCCTGCAACGCCCCCCAATCAGTGATTACGTTTCACCACGGGACAGCTGCACCCCGTCGACGACTACATTTCAGTGCATGACAACCACAATCCCTCCGCCGCCAGTTCAAGTGATGGCCGCCATCAACGACTATTCCCGGGACGAATTTTGGTCCCAGCGAGTCCCAGGCGATGAGTCTGGATTTCCAGGACAACTGCTCCCACCAATTGACGCTGGATAAGCAGAAGAAAATGGATGGATGGATGGATGCTTCGAGATAATTACTGTGAACATGTGCAAAGAGTCTTTGCAGACTGAGATCAAATACTGATCTGACTGACATTGTGCCATCATGACCTGCCGCCCAGACGTAAGGTGGCTCATTCCAGCCAAGCTGGTGCTGACCAGAGTGAGCATTCCTCCACTATAGATGGCGGCAGATGATAGTCAGATCTTTCTAATGAACAAAATGAAAGGTGCGCCTTGGTCCAACAAAGGTCGGTGTTCAGTACTGCAGCAAGCACCACTGTCTCTCTCCTCTTTTACATCCAATTTTGCGACGACTGGAGTCAGGTAAGATTTCGGCCATTGCGCCGCCAATGCTGAGTGCTCACTGGCATCATTTCTCCTTTCATACAAATGACAGAAACTTAACTTCAACTTGAACGTTATGGACAACAATCTTCTAAAACTTTGCATGCATGTTTTCAGAATGTGAGAGGGAGCCAGATGCACAAGAAAAACATGCAAACTTCACATAATAGAGCCTTTGCTTGATGTCAAACCCAGAACCTAGACTGTGAGGCAGCGACGCAAAGCCTTTCGGCATATAGCATTTCAGTTATTTATTCAAGTGTGAATTGGTCCGGTGTGCTTGAGAACAGACCACTTCCGCATTTTATTCTGGTTTCCCAACACATCAGCGTCTTATGAATCAGCCCTTCCACTCTGATGTCATTGGACAAATAATGACAGACTAGCATTCACATTGTTATTGTGTTTCAAAGACAAATCATTTTTTTATTGTTTTAAGGCACTTCTCCTCAAAAGCAGTGCTATTCCAAGATGTTTTATGTTTGATTGATGGCCAGTCGTATCTGCAACAGCCAAGCACGGGCCTACTGAAAATAAAGTTCGGTACGTAAGCTTATGTGCGCCGAACACGTTTTGTGTTTGCGTGCGAGCATCCTGCGCATTTGGAATCTGCACGTTTTTGGGGGTGGCGTTGTGTTTTGTGGCAAGACATATCTGTAAAATATTCCCAAGTGTTTGTAAATAAAGAGAGCCAAGGACAACATCATTGCCGCCTGTGGGACCGAGAGGGAAACATAACACGGCCAGCTTCCTTTACCGGCCGGGACTGAGACAAAAAAAGGAGCAGGCTTAGCAAATTGGGAGCAAGGAAGTTGGAGTATTTTGAGTGGATTGAATTGTTTACAACTGCTGAACTGTCACCCAAGATAGCAGCCAACACAACCATCGCTCACCAAATTGACTATCAATGTTTAAACGGTTTTTTTTTATGTTGGAGGAGAAGAGCGCTTCCTCCTGTCTACTCGAAAGTAACCCTGGTGTAGAACAAACACACGCAAGACAAGCAGTGTGTTGCAATTTTTCACCTTTGGTCTGAATGAACCATAAAATTCATTATGAGCGTTGAAAAAAATCTTACAAAACTTCAATCACTCACCAACACACCAAAAAATAATAATAATTCAAAAAAATAGTACAAACAACCTACATCAATCAGAGTTAAAATGATAAATTCTAAACATTAAATATAATGATAAATCAGAACTAAGTTGATAAATAGAGAAATATATGGAAATATATCCATTATGAATACAAGAGAAAATTGACACAAGAGTGTCAGGGTGTGGATGTATATAATCCCGATACAAACCAAAAGTTGTAAAAATATCACGGTTAAGGGTAAAGTATGAGCCTTAATGGAGACTTCTTTCTTCTTACTTTTTTTCTTTTCTGGTTGATATAAAAATGATTTATTAGATACAATCACATAACGGGGTAGGACTAGATACGTTTTTTACTTCTTCCTACTCCCTTGAACATAATAACTGTGTTGAATGAAGACTGATTTCTTTCTTTTTACTATTTTATCTACCTTATTTTCTGTCAAATTATTACTGTATATGTTTTATGTTCAATAAACAAACCAATATGCAACATGAATGTGGACATCTCAACTTATGTCCACATCAACCTCGAACAACATCGCCTCATGATTTTGTATTTTATGAACAAAGCATTAATGATCTTAGTAAGTGGCGTAGGCTTTGTTGTGAGCGCTTCTATGAAAAGGAAAAATACCATCCCCATAAAATCCGTAATGCTTGGGCGATCCTTTGAATATTTTCAGAGGGCATCAGTAGAGATGTCCCTTCTGGATGTACTGCACCGCAGCTGTCTTGGAGCTCATTTAGAGCGTTAAGATTTTATCTTCTATATTTATCTTAGTGAAACATGATATTAATGTGTCTTACCAATGCCCATACTTTTTAATGTAAATCCAGCAGACTCTTTTTTTTTTCAGTGCGGACCCCTCCTGCGGTGAATTCAATTTAAAGTGAATGAGAGGAGCTTCTTCTATTGGGCAGGAAGCATGTTCCCTCCCACATTCGGGCAAACGTCCGTTTCAAACCGCACTGCTCTACAAAATTACCAAAACAGAAAATTCAGGCCCTGAGACTTTGTCTGCATCTGTGTTCAGGTGGACAGCATTAGACACCTTGATGAGAGCAGGCTTTTCACATTCCAGATGCGTCGAGAAATTAAAACCAGTCTGTTGTGTTTTGCTTTATTCCGTGCTGAACTAGCTCACTCATAGATTTTTCACCCGATGTTTAGAAAGAGGAAATAAGACAGTGCTGAAAAGCCCCATGAGGCACAGCACAGACCTCAGTATGAAGAGAAGGGGAAGTGTAAGCAGCAGCTGAGTTCTCAAAAACAACAGCAAAAAAAAAGAGAGAAAAGAATTGATCACTGTCTTCTAACAAAAAAGGTAAGCGTCTGTTTGTCTTTTTTAGACTATGAATTCGAGTGTCACATTGTTTGTGCGGCACTAAGCTACAGTCGTCTTAATCATTAGAAATGTGAAAATGATCATTGTCATTTTCGGTGTGTTGTATACTCGCTTGATATTTCGAAAGAAAATGAACACTCCAGCATGTACAGTCATCAAAGTAATGCTGAAATGGTAGCAATCATGACCAAAATATTTCTAATATTATAGTACAAGTTGTGATTATGATACTATTCTCCCTATTTATTATTTCATACTTTGTTCTAATGTTGTCAAAATTAAAATCATATACTCTATTTAGAATAACAACAATGCATTGACTTTTTGGACAATTTGTCTTGAAGATTCGGATAAGTTTGGCACCAGTTTTTACCTCAACTAATTGTAATAATTATAATACTAATGATAATTTGACATTTGTGGATCTTCACATTTGACCAAATCTTTTCAATATTAGCTTTGGTCTAATAAGTAAAATCGAAGACTAAATGTCCGAAATCCTTTTGAAACACAGCGTCTCTTTGTGAAAGACAGGAAATGAGATGAGCTAGAATCACTACCCACCCCTCCAAGTGTCACTGTCAATTTGTGAAGCCCAACTCAGCTTATAACACAAAACACTGTTCTGTTTTCAAAAAGCTTCTCTCTTTTTCTATTTGCGTTTTCACAATCTTTGTGACGTGTTTTAACAGAACCTCGCCACGATGACCCAAGGATGCCTCAAGTGTTTAAAGTACACCATGTGTGTCGCCAACTTTCTTTGTTTTGTACGTATGTCTCTGATTCATTTGTTCTGATGCCGTGATGCCATAAACGTGTCAAATGCAATCACAAACGCAACTTACCAAAGTTCATTATATTATTATTTTGTCATTTTCATTAGCGGTACGTTTGTACCCAAACCATTTTGGTACGAAACGACTAAACTAAATTTGCACCATTTTTGTTTAGAACTCAGTATTACGGGTAAAGTGCAACGTCAATGGAAATGCAACTATTCCACCTATTCCGGAGTGCAACTCTCATCATCACAAATGCTTATTTACTGTACATTTTTTCCAAAGGACCATTCAACAACATGCCAAACACTGTCGGTCTAAAAACATTCAAACATGAAACCTACACACTCTTAACATTAATGATGAGAGACGGAGCCAAAACTGCTTCAAGGGGGTGCATGGTAGACAGGAAATGTGACTCCTGTATGGAATTTGCATGTTCTCCCCGTGCCAGCGTGGATTTTCTCCGGGTACTCTGGTTTCCTCCCACACTCCAAAAACATGCATGGCAGATTACCGGTAGTTGATCAGTCAAAATTGTCCGTAAGTGTGACTGTGAGTGTGAAGGGTTGTTCGTCTCTGTGTGCCCTGCCAAAACGCGCCAGCGTTCACTCAACCCGAAGGTCAGAAAGAAACCACAGGGGAGGGAAAGAGGGAGAAAAAAAACCACGCTCGAATTACCCTCATTTTGAGGATAATTTGAGTGAGGCAAAAAAACTCCTGCACAAGCATATGACAGTTACAACAGGTCACAAGACATAAACAATGAAGACGGTGAAACAAGCGAATGTATGAGGGAGGGGGTGATGGTGGGGGACTAGCTTCCGTGCATATTTTCATCAGCGGAAGGTCGAGATAGCAGATGTTGTTTTGGTAGCAGGCTGCCCAAGAATTTGCCCAAAAATATGAATTGTGCTGGGATTTGAAGGTTCAAAAACGCAAAATTGAGTCAATATCCATCCATCCATCCATCCATTTTTTGAACTGCTTTATCCTCTCAAGGGTCGCAGAGCCTGCTGGGGCCTATCCTAGCTGTCCTCGGGCAGTAAGCGGGGGACACCCTGAATTGGTTGCCGGCCAACTCCAGAGCAAATTGAGTCAATATTTTGCAATTTAAAAAACAAACAAACAAACAAACAAACAAACAAACAAAAAAATTGGATATAGGCAGCCGTGACCACGTGTTTGATAGGTACAAGGTATAATTTAGCAACCACTTGCTTCAGTGTATTCACTGTGATGGGTCAAATGAAGAGGGCGACATTCATGCACATGACAACAAAAAGATGATTTTCTTATATGAATAAAATTACAGACTACAGTAAGTGAATGTGGCCAAAAATGACCACGAGGTGAATCGGTAGTAAGCTCAAACAATCTTAAGTGATCAAAGTGAGAACAAAATTTAAAACCCTCTCCCCAGAGAACAGTGAGGACATGTTAAACATGTAAAAAAGAAAAAGAAAACGAATCCCGTTTCCATAACTATTGAGGTGAGTGCAGTGGAGGAAGAGCATTTCCATGGAACACGTACTCCCCTACTGAAGTGATTGTTTTTCGGTGTCAGATGTCTGGCGTGGCCGTGCTGGGCTTCGGCGTGTTCCTGATGGTGAACTTCAAACTGACGGCACTCACACCTTCCCTGGCCAACTTTAATTTAGCCAACATGTTGCTGATCAGTGGCATCATCATCTCGTGTGTTTCCTTCCTGGGCTTCCTGGGAGCTCTGAAAGAGAATCGCTGCCTCCTACTGACGGTACGACACACATACTGGACGGAACTGTACTTTTTTTTTTTCAATGAACATTCAGATTTTTTTAATATTGCGCACTGAACAGCAGCGGATTGTCCTTCCGAATATCCTGTCGACATGCACTGTTGACAGAAGGGGTCATCCCGGCCAGTTCCCTGGGTTACATGTCACATTGTAAGCTACGAAGTGTCGACTCAACTGTTATGAAACCAAAACAATGTGCTCCCATCGCTTTGCAAAGTTGTAAACCGATTGAAAATGACAGCAATGCGATTTTGACTCATTTTAACTACTAAAAATGAAAATTAAATGTTTTTTTTTTTTCAGACTAGGTTTGGGCACCAGAAGATGGTAGTTTTTAGGCTAGCACGCGATTGGATAAAACACATTGAACAGGAATCATTCTTTCGCTGACATCAAACAATTCTCTGAAAACAGGCCACAGATGAGGAACATCTCTGAATATTGCCATCATTATCATGAATGCTTTCTGGTCCCCGTTTTTTTTTTCCACAGCAAGATTCAATCAATCAAGATTGACTATTTTGCTCTTGTTCCATCTGTCTTTTAAAAGAATTAAAATTAGAATGTCTTGTCATTTGCGGAGCTTGAAAAAAGTAAAAAGCCTATTTTGAATTTGACAGAGCATGCATTCCAAAGTACAGAAAACTACTGTACTTCCAAAGGGAGTAAAGTTAAGAGGCTACTAAGGGGGAAAAACAAAGCACATATACCCGGAAAATAAAATAAATACAGTCAAAGTATTGGTATTGCCCTTGTGACACAAGTTCCTCATCATCAATAAGGGTAGGGCAATGAAAGCAAGTCTAGCAGAATTTGAACAGGTTATCCATCGCAAATGTGGTATGTGATTCTTAAATGCAAATGGACGTAGTTGAAAGAGTGACATGAACATGCGTGTCCGTTTCTGCTGTCAGTTCTTCCTGATGCTCTTCTTCCTGCTGCTGGTGGAGCTGACTGCTGCGTGCTTGCTTCTCCTCTACGAACAAGACGTTAGGCCACACCTCGGACACATTCTGTTATCGTGTGCCATCCAAGTGTTATGCCAATAATCTACACTTCACTTCATTAGATTGCCAAATGGGTGGAGCGTGATCTGAATGACGGTTTGAAGCAAGCAAAAGGGAAACATCCGGATGAGTACCGCAGTGAGTGGGATCTGGTTCAGAAAACGGTGAGACACGAACATGAGCAGACGAAATTTACAAGCTGTGTCGGAAAAGGCAACCCGTAATTTGGGTTTGAAGTATCTTTTGTGACCCCAGTGCTGAAACCTTTCTGGCACACCGCATATCATAGTCATTCTCAAAATGTGGATCACATACCACTAGTTGTACACAGGCTTCTTCTCATCGGACACAGAACAATCACTTCCGACGTAGTTCAGCTTTATTTTACATATTAACTTAAACACATTTGTATTTAATGATCAAGAACCATTTGGTTTAAACTTTTATGTAGGTAACATTTTTTTTGTTGTTTTGTAACATTTTGTTCCAGTTTGATTGTTGCGGGGTGCACAATGTGTCAGACTGGGGAGATAATGTGCCAGATTCCTGCTGCTTTCAAGACTGCATCGACTCACAGATGCGACAGTACAGATCAACTGTATGGGAGCTCAACACATTACCATGTGACCAGTTCAGCATGACACTCAGTCCTTTCTTTTTCAGTTCAGTTCAAATCGTCTGCTTTGGGTTTGCAGGGCTGTTTGGACAAGATAAGGAGCTGGTTTGAAGAAAATTTCCTAAACACCGGGATTTCTGTTATTGTCCTCTGCATTATTGAGGTAAACAAATTTTATATATTATATACTGTATATCATATATACACACACACATATATATATATATATATATATATATACACACATCTATATCTATCTGTGTGTGTATAAAATATTAAAAAAACAGTGCACTAACCGCTGCACAGTAATTTTCTCCACAGAATTGTGAAAATAGACACATACACACCTATACACTGTACACTGAAACGTAAACAAACGCCGACTGACTGAGAGCATGGCTTAAGTTAAACATGACTAAAACCTACAGCACGGATGACCATGTTCGTCTTTTTTTTTTTTTGACAGGTCTTAGGGATGTGTTTTGCCATGACACTCTTCTGCCACATCAGCAGATCTGGACTGGGCTACAAGTTGTAGAACAGAGAGCAGCGTGTGTGTTTGCATTTAACAGTTTTCAATGTTTAGTTAGTTGCGTCCTTCCAAATACTCATGACTTGACTGAGCAAGACTGTTCATTAATGACATTTTCTAAATTGTGACTCATGACTTACGCATGTAGCTTGGATTTTTCCCAGTTTAATCAATTCAGTGTCTTCGTTCACATTTCCATGTACGTACAGAAAATAAACCTCCAGTTTGTCTCCAAGCCCATTCCCCCCCCCCCCCCCCCCTCTGTAATTAAGTACGCTTTATCACGGTGTGCGTGACGGGCTGTCGGGAAGAAAGGGCTGCCGAGTTCCAAATGCTGAAAAATGCAAGTTTTGTGCCCGCGGTTTACCACGGATTGGGGTTGCCAGCTTTTATAAATGAAAATAATGGACACCCACCACAGCATCTCGGCCCACACAGGTACGCCCCCGGTGTGATGGAGTGACCGTAAGTGTTATTTTTATTTGTGTCAAAATCTTTTTATCATCATAACAAATCGGTCATACATCAAACATATCGGTCTGTCGTGGTGAAGAAAGAGCTGAGCCAAAAGGTGACGCTCTCTATTTCCCGGTCGATCTACGTTTCTACCCTGACTTGTGGTCACGAGCTATGGGTCGTGACCAAAAGAACGAGATCCCGGATACAAGCGGCCGAAATGAGTTTTCTCCGCAGGGTGTCTGGGCTCTCCCTTAGAGATAAAGTGAGCAGCAGGATCATCCGGGAGGGACTCAGACTCGAGCCGCTTCTCTTCCGTGTCGAGGGGAGCCAGATGAGGGGGCTCGGGCATCTGATTCGGATGCCTCCTGAACGCTTACCTGGTGAGGTTTTTCCAGGCATGTCCACCGGCAGGAGGTCCCGGGGGCAACCCAGGACCTCACTGGAGAGACTCTCTCTCTCTCTGGCCACGGAACGCCCTGGGATCCCTCGGCAAGAGCTGAAAGAAGTGGCTGGGGGAAGAGAAGTCTGGTCTACCCTGCTAAAGCCGTTGACCCCGCGACCCGACCCCGGATAAGTGGTAGAAAATGGATGGATGGATGGATGGATGGATACTTCACCTTCTCATCGACTGCACTAAACTCTCATTTGATCAAATAATGCATTTGGTTTCACTGGCATGAGTTTGACATGCCCTCTTTACAATTAGCTTGATAATCATCATCTCCACACACATTGTCTAAACCAGTGGTTCTCAATTATTTTCTGTCATGCCCCCCCAAGGAAGAGGAAAACATCGCGCCCCCTCCCGCACAACTATAAATAGTATCATTTGTCTATAAAATTGTTATAAGTACACCTTTGCATAACACTGTATCCTTATTAACGTTTAAGAGAATAAATAAAACAATAATATGGACCAACTTACAACACAGAATAGCTTTAGTAACTGGAACAGAAAATATTTAAAGTGCTTCTGAAATTCAAAAATAACATTAAATCCTTAATTTAACAATAAATATTTTTTGACTGACCATGTCAAACCATACGATACTGAAAAATAAAATGACATAAAATCAATAACTAATAATGCATTCAAACGAATCATCAACATCTCAGGAGCACAATATTTAAAAAAAACTAACCAGCAAAACAAATATATAAAAGAATTTATGCTTTTTTTAAAAATCAAAGATGATGTCTGGATTATTGGCTATAATGAGCACATTTTGCAATGCACAGCTTTTCAAAGCGAGGTTTGAAGCAGGACACAGCAACTCTCGGCTTCTGCTCAATGTGTAGCCGGGACCTGTATTTTAGTTTACTGAAGTAGCAGTCACAAAGCGGCATGATTGTTGGCTATACTCGGCACGTTTTCGCTGAAAAAAACTCAAGCAGCTGATCAGCGTGATTGGGGTGTAATGTCTTGAAGTGACGCCTTAATTTATTTGGCTTCATGCTGTCCGCTACCAAAATTTTTAGACAGAGTAAGCACATCGATCTTTCCTCGTCTGCCACCGCAGTCACATTGAAGCCAAGCGCTACATAAGCCTCGTCATATTTCCTCCTTGAGAATGCTCCCTGCGCAAACTCTGCCAATGAGAGCGCCACTGCCCCCTAACGTAGTGGAGGTGCAATGGCAAGTTATTTTAGGACAGTAAAAACAATTTTAAAAAGCATGTTCCCCGAGGTCAAACGCGCCTCCCTAAACCAAGGAGCAGCCTCTTCCCAGTCACGTCTATTTCTGCAAACATGGCGTCAAAAGCTGCAGTCAAATTTGGATTGTGTCGCTGACCCGCCACTTCTATCAAATAATGCATCATACATACTGCACAGCGAGGTCGAGCTCTCAAAGAGAAACTGTCTCCTCCCTCTCTCACGCAAATATATTTCACATTCAGTGCTCAAAATAGGTGCGCCACAGCAGTCACTGAGGGTTAAAGAAACCCATGGCTTCGTTTTTAGCGCGTTGGATACGGCATAGCTCCAAATTGTGTTCCACCACATTATGCATCATCAGATTTAGTTGCGTTTGCTCAGTTTTATGATAGCCAAGTAGGTTTCCAATCTGCTTGGTGACTGCTCTGGCATTATTATTATTACCTGTATTATTATTATGTTGGATAATTTAAACTTCTCGCTGGATATCCCCAGCAACACTTTCCCCCTCCCGCATGTCACGACAATCCTGTTTTTTCCATGGAGGCTTGAAATAGGGATGCCGTGGCCACCGGTAACTGGTTCACAAGTTTAAATATGCAATCACATCTCCCAAAAATAGAATAGAATAAAAGAAGTTCAAGTAACACAGATGAATTACTTTATTTTAAGAATCTTAAAAAGAAAAGAAATAAAACCCCTAAAGATTTCCAATACACTAAAATAATTTTGTTCTTTTTTTAAACCATCACACAAAAATAGAAACAAGTATTTTTTTGTAATTAAAAAAACAATGAAAACAAAATGTAACTGTACACAGCAGAACATACCAATTATTGCAAACTGACCAGCCCTGGCACCCAAATAACTGAAAACAAGTATTGCAATTCACCTACAGATACGAAAAAAACTATTTTGATACAACCCTCTTGTTCTCTACTGTTGTGTTTTTCCTCTATGAATACGGACATAAAACAGTCCTGTACTGAATAAAAAAACAGCTACATTTCATAGAAAGACAAAACTGACATTGTTATAGTAAAATATTGCTCATCTTGCATTATGGACATTTTCAAAAGCAGCCGTTTGTATTCTTGCCATTGCTGAAAGACAAACTAAACACTATTACAGTATTTTAAAGTGATGCCGTTAACTAAATCAAGTGAAAAGTCACAGATAAACATGTCAGGATTGCTTCATGCTTAAGATGTTTGCAAGCAAATGCCCTGGCAAGAAACAGTTTTCAAATCAAGAGCGGGAGCAGACAGTACCAATCGCCTCCAGAAGCATTCCTGTTTGTTAAGGTTGCAAAGACTGATCGACATCATGTGTACACACGGGCTAAATTGTTGGTACCCTTCCATTAAGGTCATAAAGAGTCACAATAGTCAATAAAATATCTCTGTGAACTTAATATATGAAAAGCTAGCACTGCTTTGTGTGGTTCAACCGTTTTTTTTCCTTTTGAACAAGTGAATATGCAGCATTTTTCCATTCTTTGTTTTAAACACTAGGCTCTCTCTCCCCATATATACAACTACACACACACATACACACACACACACACACATATATATACATATCAATATAAATCAGCGTGTATTGTATCTACATATATACACATATATAAATACATATATATATTATATATGTACACACACACACAAGGGGTTAAAGCAAAATGTAATTCATTTAACTGAAAGCTTTTTAAATGGAATTAAAATGACTGCGGCCAATTATCCATCCATCCATTTTTCCGAACCGCTTGATCCTCACTAGGGTCGCGGGGGGTGCTGGAGCCTATCCCAGCCGTCTTCGGGCAGTATGCGGGGGACACCCTGAATCAGTTGCCAGCCAATCGCAGTGCGGCCAATTAATCAAAAAAATTGCTGTGTAGTACATACAGTACAACAATTCTTTTTTTAAAAAAAATATTCAAAGTATGTATGTATCTTGTCCAAACAGGGAGAGATTTTCAAACAAAATATAAAAGGACTAAAACTGATTCATGGAGACATTCAAGTAATCAGTGGGTGTCAATAAGGAGTCCTCACCCGGATTTGTTTGTCAATCACATTTTGAGCGTTTTTGATAACTTTTATTGGGTACAAGGCCCTCATTAATGGAACAATATTGCGACTAGAAATCAGCATTTAATGGTATTTTAAGAATTGACAGAAAATTTGAAGAGGACATTTACAATATGGTCCATATTTGTCTATTGCCTCCCTATCTGTAGCACTTTAATTCATTAAATCCCACCAGGCACATTTGTGAAGGACAACAATGATTTAATTTACAGGGCTCTAAAGATTTTTATTACTGATTACTTAAAAGGGCTACCAATGACACCTGATTTTG
Source organism: Hippocampus guttulatus (assembly GCF_054856545.1). Taxonomy (NCBI): domain Eukaryota; kingdom Metazoa; phylum Chordata; class Actinopteri; order Syngnathiformes; family Syngnathidae; genus Hippocampus; species Hippocampus guttulatus. Next base: position 22,268,935 of record NC_141265.1, read on the forward strand.
ACTTTTAAATGTCTGGGAAAACTTTGGGATTAAATGGGTTAAGATGCAAAGTGCATCACAAATAAAATTCATTCTTGTTCTGGATAATTGTTTTCTGAAAGGGTACCAACAATACAGCTGACATGTGCATTGAGTTACAAATTTGAAAGCGCACAACAGCATTTGTAATGACGTTAATAAATAAAAGAAAGAGAAAGTCTCTCCAAACCCTGGTTCAACAAATAACCATGTTCACACCACATCAAATGTCATTTCCCACCCACGACTGCCCCGTATACGTGGAATGAGTCACAACATAGGGTACCCAGCCCCTAGTGTTAAAATAGTTCCAAATGGCTTCTCAAATGTCATCTCATTGTGCTTGAAGAAACACCCACTGCTACCTCAAGTTCCGCTCTCTTCCAGTATAACAAAGCTGAGCATTTTTACAGAAACGTCTGACACCGTTCGCAACAATTACATATTGGTATCTGCGGTGTCTCTTCAGCGATGAAATGTCACTGAAATGACAGAATTCATACCAATCGCCATCAAAACAACGGCTCTGTTCATCCTACTTTCACATTGTCCTGCAAGATGAAGAGCATGTCACAACAAGAGGAAATGAGTGAAATTAAAGTGCAGGCTCCATGACTACACTTGGCACCATGCTTTAGTCAAAGGTGTCTAACTCGAGACGTGGGGGCCACATCCGGCCCACTACATCATTTAATGTGCCCCACGTCAACAAAGCAGTTGCATCTAACTTGATGTTTCTTGGTGGAATCTGCACCAAAATTGAAAACCGTCTTCACTTCGATAAAGTTGAGATCCTGCAAGCAATTTTTGTGACCAAATCATTTTTTCATTATTGATTATGTTGTGTCCATTTCAAACATGCTAAGGAGATTATACATTTATATGGTTTCACAGTCAAAACGGCCCTCTGAGGGAAATAATAACTGCAATGTGGCCCCCGACAAATCTGAGTTTCACACGTTTTAATTCATGCTGGGCCGATTGTATAGTGTTATTAGTATTGATGTTCAAACACAAGTCATGCAGGCTTTCTAGTTTGCTATGCTTACACCCAGGAGGATGCGCTAAAGTTAAAACGCAGCATCCAGAGCAATGTGGGCAGTGGAAGGGGTGTTCAAGGACTCATCGGGGGCAGTGGGGGATTGAACGCCCCCAAAGGAACTACGTGCCAGGGCACACAAGAAATGGCAGCTTTAAATTTTAGTTAAATGTCAGAAATTTGCGCGATGACCCCTTCCACTGTCACTGTGACTGTGACTGGGTCAGAAATCCTGGGGACATTTGGGCAGTAACAAGGTGGGCGGAATATCGGCCACATGAAAAGTAGTTTCAGAAGTACGTTTTGTGAATTTGTGAACACTTCACTTAGACCGCGGCAATCTCTGAGCCTCATTGTGGCAAGGCGTACCTTTACACAATAATTTCCTCTCCAGTTATTACTTTTTAGGATGCCCAATTCTCAAGCGCAAGTTGTTTGGGGGAAAAAACAAGACGAATTGAGGAAGCAGAAGACCCAGCCGCCCTTTCCCAGTGAATTCTCAAGCATTTTCAGTTAATGCCAGTTTGGTTTCATAAGTCACTCCTGTGTTAAGATATTACCGTTTCATTGATGGATGACCTGATTCATGTATACTTGACACAAATTTGTTAACCCCAACATTTATCATACTGTCGTTTTCCAGGCTACGAAACAGTACGTGTGTGGAGGTATTTTAAATCTGCATAGCGCTAACACAATCAATCACTCGAGGCTTATTTTAGGACTTTACAGAGCTGCCAACCTACCGGTATAGAAATTAATAATTTGTCTAAATTTCCCTATTTTCAAAATTCTGTGGAAAAAATTACTGGTTATTATGTGGAATTAATTACTGGCGGCGGTTATCGCACTGTTCTTTATATTTTATACACACACACACACACACACACACATATATATATATATATATACACACACACACATATATATATATATATACATACACACATATACAGGTATATATATATACACACGCACACGTGTGTGTGTGTGCAATTTTACTTAATTCAAAGAATAAATCAATCACAAAATTATTAAAATATTTACTTTAACACCGACATTCCAACAATGTACACAATTCAGTTTTTCCCCCACGACATTCCCAAAACCTTTTCAGTGCCACTCGCCAATTTAGTGCGGAGAAATATTCTCAAAAACTGACAGAGAAACAAATAAAAACAAGGGATTGAAAATATCACTTCCATTACATTTCAGTGACCCAACGAATTACGAAAAGTATTATGACAGTTGACATCAAGTTAAGTGTTTTAGCGATTGTTATTCTTTGATGAATCAGGTTTTCATGAGTGCACAGTTGTCTGGGCATTATTGAACATCATAATTTGACGATGAAGCTTCACATTGTGTCGCTTCCCTATTTCCTCGCCGCTGATATGAATCTGGTAAGGCTAAAATTTTAAACCCGATCGCCGTGATCTGAGTTAAAATTTTGGCTAACGGGGTTGTCTGTGAGCTTCCACGGCGCATGCATAAGCACTGCGTCTCTGGAGCCTATGGGCGGAACGACGCCACGTCTGGAAATTATTTAGGAACAGTTGGCAGCTCTGTCTTCATCTGTCCTTGGGGTTATAAATCAATAAATTGCATGTAGTATACTGTAAATACAAATGATTTCATTAGAAAGTAATTGGAGAAGTGGAGTTATTGAGGTTTACTGTGGAATAAAAACATCTCTACATGGTTGTCAAACGTGCTATGCTTTGAGAAAGACGATTTTGATGTGAAGTGCATTTTTGATTATGATCGCAGTAATCCTTCCAAGATCTGAGCCTGTATTAGCCAATGTTGCAGTGCTCATTTTCCATTAAGCAATGGAGACCCCTCAGTAAGTATCTATTGCCCATTTGAAAGATATTCTCCAACAAACATGAGAAACTGCCGACGAAGAAGCAAACATATCACCTCTTTGAACGAGCTGTTCATCATTGGAAGAATTTAAAAAAGGAACTCAAGACCGAAAGATTTTTCCTGCAGTGTGTTACTGGGTGCTGGAGCTCCAAGGCTCAAAAAAGGTTTGTGATGAAATTCTGCATCAGAAGCAGCTGAAGCCTCTCAGAGGCACTGGAATGCTGTGGTTTTAGAAAGGGGTACATCCTTTCCGCCTAGTGCTGTAGAAATCTTAGAGTGGCATCAGCCTAGTGGTGTGGAACAGGAGAGGATTCAGGTCCTCAGCGTGGACGGCCCGATGGAGAGAGGGCTCAGAACGACTGCGCTCAATTTTTGGCAACAGGTCCTGTACTTGCTCAATGGCTACAAGGATCTGATGAGGGAGAAGAAAATGTAAATCAGCAACATAAGGTATAAAATGCTCAGAACCAAAGTTGGGAATAACAGTGCTTCTTTTAACTATATTAATTTTCATAGCAATGCCGTTGTTGAGTACAAAGCGCCACGATGTCAACAGCTCAGTCATGTTTCTGTATTTATCGGATTCTTACAGCTGATTGTGAACAGTATCATTGCCACCCACACTTTACTAAGTAAGCAATATGAGGAGGTCATTGTTTGTGGTGCGGCCGTCAGTCATGGATTCCTTAAGTGGAACGCATACAAGTTCAGATTCTTGCTCAAGACATTCATGGACGAGGCGGGAACAAACCAAAATTTTTGTGTCATGGAGCTTTTTACAAATGATCTGAATGAAAAAGACACCAATCTCAGTATGCCAAGTGGTATCTGTGACAATCACTCTGAGTCAAGTTAGTGGCATATATATATATATATATATATTAGAGCTGTCAGTTTTGCACGTTATCGGCATTAATTTCAATTAATTTTAATGGGATTAATTTTTTTCTCGTGAGATTAACGTGGCACACGTCATATCGGATGTTACGTTGTTCTATAAATAAACCAGAAACAAAATAACAAGCGCGCTGCACAGGTCCACGCACATGTCTGTTTTGCCAGCCACAGTAGCGCAAGACACTGAAAACGGATACTTAAAAAGTTTATGAATGGAAAGTTTACTTTTAAAAAGTTGCCAGATAGTTCCACTGACAAGACCAAAGTTACCTGGATGTTTTGCAGTAGTAAACCAAGCTATCATCATTGCACGTCGAGTCTGAAATACCACTTTATGGCCAAGCACTGAGCTGACGCGAGTACTCCGCCCCCTCGTCTAAGACAGACAGCTATGGATCATTTCAAAGCGAAGAAAATGGATAACACGACGAAGAACAAATTTGCTGAAGCCAGAGCTAATTGTATGGCTACTGCATGCAAGCCTGTCAACATTGTCCACAGCCAGACTCAAGCTGAAATCATTCGCATTGCATCTAACGACTCCACTACGGATTGCCAGCGAGAGCCTCCATTACAAGCTATGAACAGAAATTGTACGTAGCAGAGAAGGCTAAGGTACACCAAGCGGGAGAAGACAGTTTCGTGAGAGAAATAAGAGACTAGGTTGATGAGCCTCAGGTAAATAAAGAGCAGGCATTCTGTTGAGTTCGATGTTTGCCACTGACACAATTGTTACTTGTTTGGAACTATTTTGTGTGGAAGGTTACCGTGTTCCGTGTCCATATAAATAAAGGGGGTGGAGCTTCTCTGTGTTCGTCTGACAGTGACGGTGCGCTGAGGCATGTCGAAAGTGCAGCGGTGCAGTGGTAGCGACCTAGCGACCACACTGAAAATAAAACGTCTCCACTGGAGACTCTCCAGTGTTGTCATCGAACCAAGTGTAGTCATCCAAAATGATGTCCACACAAAACCATAGAGAGACTTCCGCGCAAGAAGGACCAACAGAATCAACATAGCCTGACTGCTGTGTTCAAAGCAAACTTGAGAAAAACGAAGTATGCAACCATGGCTTAAATCCACTATAGGCTGAGTACTAGTTTACCTTAGATGTGCACTTTATAATTTTATATTGCTCTGTTTTGATTCCATAAAAAGAGCTGTTAAAGCAGCTGTTGTGTGCCAAAATATTTTTTTCCACTGTTGTTGATGGACAGTAATATTGTGTGAGAGATTATGTGTGAATAACCGCTCCAAGTGAAAAATGTTCATGTAAAATTGAAAATCGAAATTGTTATTTCAGTAAATATTTGCATTTTGCACATAGAAAACGGATTCATGATTCCATGTTGATGAGAGCATTAAAATGGGGAAAAATAGGACAAAAAATATAAAACGAAATTCAGAAACGATTCACAATGCGTGAGTAATCACGATTAATTTTCAGTTAATTTGAGTTAATTATGACAGTTTCATTTTTAATTAGATTACATATTTTAATCGTGTGACAGCTCTTATATATATACCTGTATAAATAAATGAATGAATAAATGCATTTATTCATTCATTCGTTCCGTTCAGCAAAACCTTGCTTTTTACTCAGACTTGGTCTTGCATGTATCGCTGATGTGTTGCGTGTTGTTCTGGCTATGTGTGAATAATGTGTGAAAAAAAAATGACTTCCTCGTTATAGAGCGCTCAAGGAGCAATTGCGTCCACAACTGTGCACCGACGAGACTTTACTTTGCATGTAGCTGCGCACGCCTGAGCAAACGTTTTTCCACTTGCTCTGGCACATGCACGTTTCCAGCCGCATGCAGCATTAGTACCGGCTTGTAAATACCAGTTAATAGACCTCGGTACACGTCAACTTAACAGTGGCTGTTTGCCCGCTCATCAAACAAGCTGTGGACACCACCAGCAGTAAATTAGTATCATTTAACATATTTCTTCTTACTGAACATTGAAGATTTGTAGAAAGGTCAATAATATACAAACTACAGAGCACACGGCCCAGTGGCCAGATTTTTCTTTATTTTTACACTTAAATTTGTTTGTGGGTTTCAGTTTGGCACTTAAATGCAGTGTGTTTTTACTACTTATCTTCAATATTTAATTTTTATACATTTCTATGCATGTTGCAATTTTTCATTCAGCTGTTACACATATTTTACACTCTCTAGATAGAACATAATAAAAAAGAGAAAATTACTTTGCTGAGTAACTAATTAGTAAAAGTAACTAAACTTTTAAAAGGCAGTAATTAAGTTCGTCACGCAATTACTTTTTGGAAGAAGAAATTTATAAAAATAACTAATTACTTTTTCAAAATGCCCAACACGGTTAAGAACAATGACATTTGTCAACAATAAGATGCTAATTTTGACAAGAATATAACATTCAAAAGGTGAAGATGATTTACATTATAACTATGCGTCAAACAGTTTTTACCTTTGGAATTCTTTGTTTTCTAGGAATGTGCTTTACATCCAAAAGTAGTCATTAGCCACAATTCAGTCAGCGCATGGCATCAATGCAATGGTCACACCAACAGTCCAAATCCCACCCCGCTGGAACTAACATTACTTTGTATGACTGACTGCGCTTAAATAGAGGACAGGCTCGAAACATGAGCACTACACCGTGGCGAGCAGTGGAACACACACTTACAATCCACATACTTTTAACCCCCCCCCCCCCCCCCCAAAAAAAACCCTTTACATTTGACTTGCGATGGCCGGTTGAGGCATTATTACTTCGGAAGAAAACATTTTGTAATGGAAACCACAGCCTTGTTACCTGGGGGAACAAGAGCCTCTCATCCCGTTTGAACTTCAGGCAGTCAATGATCAGCCTTTTCATTGACTTGGGTGAGGTACTATAGAGTTTACTGAGGTCTGGGGACAAGTAACCACGTCCCACCATAAAGATTATCTGGAGGGAGAAGAAGAAATAAACAAATGAATCAATATAATGTTCCTAGAATTCTAGTGTGCTAAATGAAGGATAACGAACAAGACTTTCATTTTTGTTTGTTGTGTTTTAAATGTTTTTAAAGTCTTCTGTTAATGTGTTTAAATGTTGCCAATATATGTTCTTTTCATCATTTTGGTGAGCTACTTTTGTTCCCTGTGCTTTGCTTTTGAATAACGTCAGCTGTTGTGTTGGTCATTGCTTTTAGGTGCCGCGTCTTGGCTTGTGTGAAGGACACTGAGTGGCCTTGTGTATGAAATATGCTAGAATCAGTAAAGCATGCCTTTTTCACAGCAAATGTAACAAATCCAACATTCATTACAATTTGGCTCAAAACATTTTGATCAGTTGATCAGTAAACTGGACAATAATTTCAAACTTGACCGGCATATTGGTGCCATTGTTAAATCCAGCTTCTTTCACCTTAGACAGCTGACCAAAGTAAAACCTCTCCTCTCTCATGAACACTTTGAGACAGTAATTCATGCCTTTGTCACATCCCGGCTTGATTACTGCAATGCCCTTTATTTTGGAGTCAGACAGTCCTCCAATAAGCGTCTCCAGCTGGTCCAGAATGCCGCTGCTGGCCTCTTGACTGGTACTCGTAAGAGAGAGCATATAACTCCTACTCTGGCATCCCTTCACTGGCTCCCCATACATTTTAGAGTTATTTTCAAGATCCTCTTATTTGTTTTCAAATCTCTGAATGACCTCGCGCCACCTTACCTCTCTGAGCTCATCCGCCCCTACACACCCGCCTCAGGTCTGCGGACCAGACTTTATTAGAAGTACCAAGAACTAAACTGAGGCTCAGAGGGGATTGCGCCTTTTCTGTTGCTGGTCCCTCTCTCTGGAATGACCTCTGACTGAACATTCGGCAAGCCTCCTCGCTGCCATCTTCAAAACGCGCCTCAAAACTCACTTGTATTCTTTGGCATTTGACTCAGCATGACTTCGATTTGTTCTTGGTTTTGTGGTATTACCGATTTGCTTTACTGTTTGTTGTATATGTTGAATTGCTACATGTACACTTTGTATGCAGCGATGACTGTTTGAAAGTGCTCTATAGTGGAACTCCTCTAGAACGAAACCTACATGGGCAAAAATTCCCCCTCATGTGAAAAAATCTTCATGCATTAACACAATTCCCATTCTCCTGCCCCCCATACGACGAAAACCCCCGTTGCGTTATACGAAATCATTTTCTCTGCTCCAGCCTCGCAAAGACATTCACTACAACGAAGTCTTATCCAACAGCGACCTCTACTGCTTCATTCGAAAAAAGGCAACAGCAACCACCACACTGGTTTACATAGTGAACGATATATATTTCGGTCACAGCTGCGAGTTTCCTGGACTCAACATACTCATAGCTGCTCTGCCATTGGCTTACCGAGCATCATCCTGGCCTCCGATTGGCCAAGAGGGACCTCACTGTATGTGTGTAGATACTGAAGCTAGATCCGTAGCATCCGATTAGCTGCTCAGAGTAAATTGCTTATGGCTCGACCGACATTCAAATAAACGAACGTTTGTTTCCTTGAATGCCCTTACTTGTTATCATGCTTACAGCCACGGGACGCTTCGTAGTCCTCGATGGCCATAGTTAGCTCTCGAAGGCTAAAAACCTTATGGTAACTGGAGCGCTTCTCTCTCAATAGCGCTCCAGTTAGCGTAAGGTGTTTAGCCTTCGAGAGCTAACTATGGCCATCGAGGACTACGAAGCGTCCCGTGGCTGGCTTAAAAGTTCATTGCATGCCAGGAAGTATTTGTTATTGTTAGATTCAGACGAGGATGGACGTTGCATTGCTAAAATGGCTACAAAACGGACCATTGGATGTCAAGCAGCTAAGACAAGAAGAGCTCTGATGCTGGAAGAGAGAGTAAAAGTGATCAAAATGAAAGACGGAGCAAGCAAAATAAAAGACATCCAAGAAATTGATGTAAGTGAAAGTGAATGCTGATCGTAAATTTTGCAATTTCTTTCCCTTTTTTTTCTTTCTACACTGACTATATGAAGTGTCAAATAAGTGTGTGCTCATACTTATGCACTATTGGAATAAAAATAAAGAGTACACATCCGTTTGTGTGTGCGTGTACACATTCGTTTGTGTGCGTGTGTGTTTACATTTGAGATCAAGTTTGCTACAGTGAAAAACCCCCTGTTGTGAAAAATTTCTTGCTGCAAACATGATTTAGTTGTCGAGGAGTTTCACTGTATAAATAGAGTTGAGTTGAGTTCAAATAAAGGGTTATTTCTACCTGATCTCTGTTGTTGATATTGGAGTATGGTAGAGTCCCCGACATCAGTTCAAACAGCACGACACCATAGCCATATACATCAGACTGGAATGTATATGGGTTGCTGTCCTGCATTCGGATCACCTCAGGAGCCTTGGAATACAAGGAAGAGAAAGCAAAGTGTGATGTCGTCTATAGACAATTTCTTTCATTCAATATTTCTGGAATGACCTTAAAACAAAAGTACCATCCAAAGAATTGATCCACTAGGCTGTTCGACCTGCTGAGAGCCGCTCCACCGTGACTTGACTGTTGCAAGGCCAAAGTCCCCAATCTTAACAGTCCAACCTTCATGGAGGAAAATATCTAGAAAAGAATCTCAGGAAATACTGCCGCTTACAAACAGAATGTTATTTATGGTGCGAGGTGCAGAGCAAAGTTATGTGGTCAATTTGTCTTTTTTTTTTTTTATAAACACAGGGATGTTCATGACAGCATACAAAAAGGACAAAGTGTAATTGAAGTTGGCAATGGGTTTGTAATGAAGTCTGTCACATTGAACATTACAGTATGGCTACTGGTCGAGTACAAATTACTACTTGACAAGAAAAAAGGATACTGTTTGATTTCAGGTCACGATGAATAATGTTCTTTGCATGAAGATAACTGAAAGGGAAAATTCATAATTGGTTTTACATGGAAACAATATTCAGAACAAACATTTGCTACCTATGGCAACTGTGTCAGGCTGTCTGCATCTAAGCGTGCAGAGTCCTTTTCGCCTCAGCATTCAGATGACTCTCGCCAGTCTATATGAGATACTTGTTTAGGGGCTAGCTAATGCTGGAGCCGCTGTTAAAGATTGCCTTCAAGAACATTATGATATAATATCAGCGTTTGAGTTCTTTTTAGTGTCCTTAAGTAGCAGTTAAACTTGATTTCGGGCAGGAGAGGGAGAGGAAGAGAGATGGTTCTCAGTTAACAAGGGACATTGTTCTACATTTGAGTGTGGAGAATGTAAGATTAAATGAACATAACATTTTTCACAGTTAGTTGGCATTTGAAATGTCACAGCTGCAGAAAACATTAGTACCATGTAAACAATATTGGTCAAGCCAAATGTGGAAAATTCTTACTCCATGCCCTGTGCTGTCTGTCTGGCCACGTCAATCCTCCTCATCGTGTCAAATTTGGTTTCAGAGACGTGCAGATGGCGGTACAGGCTGCTGCCTTCACACCACTGTGTGATTATGGCAAAATTGGGCTTAGTCATGTAACCCATGAACAACAGGATGTTGACATGTCGGGTTTTCCTGAAGAGATGGAAAATTACATTTTCGGTAAAGACAATTTCGAGTAACCATTTTTTTCTTGACTCTTTAATTTGCAAAATATCTCTGAGTACATCCACCATTTTGGTTTTAAGGTTGGCTCTAACTATGGCTGAACAATTCCAGGAAAAGATTGACAGGAAATGTTTCTGACATACAGTATATTGAAATTTGACTAAATTTAAACCAAAAATGTTCCAATTTGCAAGGGAATGAAGTTCAAATTTCTACCAATACAAACTAATGTTCTTTGTACACAGCGTCAATGTAATATATGTAAAATGCGCAGTAAAAAAAATCCATACTTTTGTAAGAGACTTACTGTAACTGCTTCAAATAAGACTGAGGCCTGAGCAATGTGCTCTGAAATTTATATGATGGTAGAAATTGAATCCCTTCACAGTAATGGTGAGTGTAAAAGCCTAAAACCCATAATGGAAATTTTTCTGAAAGGTTAATTAAATGTAAAAGGTAAATATTTCCTGTTAAAATGGTCAGTGAGTATATTTATTCTTTTCAATAAAATTCCACATTTTGATGTAAACACATCTGCTTTTCCTTTTATGTGATGAAATTAATTTTACAAAAATAAATAAATAAATAAAAAAACACTGGCCCAGAGCTGCCAACCTTTACAAATTCACTTCCTGAACCAGATTTCTGAATGTCCATATTTTTGAAATTCTTTCAGGAGCATATCATTTTAAACGTGTTACATTTTAATCAGGACTTCACGATCGTTAAAATAACAAAAAGCAGTACTTCAGATCTTGCCTGAACCATAAATTTATAACTACACATGAAAAACTAACTTACCTTAAGACCTGCATTTCATTTTTAAAGGCCTGCAACTGTTCGGGCGTCGGCTCTGTGACTTTAAGGATCTTGATCGCTACATCCCCATGCCACTTGCCCTTGAATACAGTTCCAAAGGAGCCAGCTCCTATTCTCTTCTGAATCGTGACTTCCCGGTAGTGGACCTCCCAGTAGTAACTTGAGTCCCTGTAGCCCCCTCGATGCTAAAACACATCCAATTTGCCAAATATATTGATAAATTAACTTGTGTCTCCAAAAAGATCCACAGACAAAGACGACTGCAGAAAATGACGTACTACTTTCTTTTTGTCATCCGAGGAGGAGGGCTTTCGTTCTTTGTGCTCTGAAGGCGACTTGGGCGGTCTTCTCCCTGGAGAACCTAAAGAGGGTGGGCTAGTGGATGGCTTTGGTGATGGCTCAGGACCTGCAAATAGAAAGGGCAGGGCACCAGGTTTTTGAGTCGAATAAATGCAAAAATAAACAGCAAACCTAAAATTACTACTGTAAAAAAATAAAGCATACCTATTGTGTTGTTAAATTTCACTGCTTCCTAAAAAGGTTGAAGGGGGAACAAAAAAAAACAAAACACGCAGACTTCATTAAATGGATTACAAAGAATTTTACTGACACAATTTGACTATAAATAGAAAGAGTTTATGCAAGACTTTTCCATTTGTGGTCATATTTACTAAAGTTGAATTTGACTTTTCTCCAAGCGGCAAAACTGTTCAGTTGTTGCAACGCACTAAGCCAATCATATTAGGTTGCACTTTGTTTTTGCTTCGTCCCACTGTTTAGTTGACACGGAAAATGTCTGATGGACTGATCTGATGGAAGTAAAACGTCTCTGGGATTTACATTTTAAAATGCAACAAAGTGACTGGAGCAAAGAAAAATGATGGAGGGGGCCCACAGTTTTTCGATCAGCACTGCCAAGGGGCCACATAACACCGCACACTTCTTAACCAGACATATGGCAAAAATGCCATTTTTAATCGATGGAAGTGGGTTTTCGTCAGCCCCTGAATGTGTCGGCAGCTATATTGGTCGACACTTAAATAGTTGTAAATTATTCAATCGAGCCGGTTACGAAAGCTGGCTGTGTTGTATGCCTCTCGAACCCATCACGGTACCCTATGTGCTGTTTTTTTCCCCGTACTTTATTCAGCTGCTTTAATCATGCGCATGCGTGTGAAGTACTATGTCCATTTGACGCCGAGGCGGAAAAAAAGTTCATTTCAATCTACTCGGCCGAAATGGGCCAAGGACAAAAATTGCCTTGACACTTTCTTGTTTTTTGGGGGGGAGGCGGCAGGGACGGAGTCGTGAAATGTAAAGACAGGCAGGGATTATAATATGGATAAGGACGGAGGGATGATGACAGACGGGTGCACAAGTCGGGGACAAACCAGGAAAAGAGGGTAAAGTGCCCATCTCTGCATATTCATACTCGCGTGCGCATCTATACACACACAAAATTTGCTGGGGGGAGGCGGAGTACATCGGCATTTCAAAACGACACAACAAAAGAAAACAATACAAAGGGCGGCTTACACTTACCTCTATAATGCTGACAACAGCCGGGCTCACTGTGCTGACCATATGAACATTGGGTGTCGAGGTGGAGCGATGCCTTTGTAGAGATTGGCCATCTCCACTGGGGATGGGGAAGCGAAAGGCTGATGTTGGTGACAGGAGGTCCAGCCTGAGAGAGGGAATGCAAAAAGTCACACGGCGTATTAAAATATGCTTCAACAAGGTGAATCTTTAACATGCTAAGAAATTGTTTGGTCTGCAACCTTACCCAGCAGGCTCTGGTGTAAAGGCTATGTTACTCTGTGATGGGGAATTTTCTGGCAATAGTATCCGAGGATACTCATCTGTGCAGGGACTTGGATGAGACCCAGCCAAACAAGTAGAGAAGAATGAGACAAAAGACAATAACATTAAACAGGGGTGGGCTCTAACATCTTAACACCGAACTCTGCATGTCAATTTCTTGAAATGGACTATTTCACAGAAACCGAACCGCTTATCTGCACGAGGGCAGCAGGCGGGTTACAGGAGCACGCACGATTTAAGTATTTGGGAGAATGTGGCCGAGGCAAGGCACAGTGTGAACAGGAAACACCCTAATTTCAGGCTCGCTCCACGCAGATTGAATACATTCCATGAAGGTGCGTTAGTGACAGCTTAACCCTTACAGGGACAGCGGTTACTGCAGTGGACAGCATGAAAGGGTTAAAGTCAATGAGAGGGAGTGGGGTTGGGGGAATCGTGCAGCCCACAAAAAAGTGTGCAGCTGTTCACCTACTAACATGGGTTCATTGAAAACCAAGCATTAAAAAAAATAAAAAATAAAAACTTTTGAGACAATATGTTACGCTGTATCGTCATACAATGTAACAATCCACAAAAAGATGGCAGTCAACGAAAACGCATGTTGTGAAGGAAATAGGATGCAGACCGGCGACGCGTTGGATGTTTATTTTGACAAGCGCCGCTATTCTATCCACTGGTAATTTTAAAATTAGGAATATGGTCATGTAATGCAAGGGTCCCCAACCTTTTTTGCCTCACGAACTGGTTTAATGTCAGACAATATTTTCGGGGATCGGCCTTTAAAAGCCAGATAATTACAACAAAATAATATGATATGACCGGCATGAAAACTGGTATTTTCGAACCATAATAATAAACACGAATCACGACACGTGGAACGTCCTTGTCTGGCCACAACACTCTCTGATCGCTGTGGTAATGTTTACACGTGCCTTCAAAATAAGATAGACCCCAAATACAAAGTGCATGAAAAATACGACTCACCATCACTGCATATTATGCAGATTGGGCTTGGTGCGTGGGAATCTCCCGTTGTGATCAAGTAGGACTCCTTAAGTAGGACTCCTGACACTGCCAATTAAATGTAGCCTTCTTTTTCTTGAAAGTAGTGGGCTCCTCCTCTGTCTCCTGGCTGGGCCTTTCCCCCTTCTCAAAGAAACTTTCCAAAGACCTTTGTTTTTTTTACTCATTTTGCTATGTCCTGGGTTTCATTTTAGCGGTAACCTATCACGTGACTGAGAAGCCTGCCTTCACCTGCGTCAAGAATGACATATTGTCGATGGATGGAACAGAGGATCGGGTAATTTTTCTAAATAAAATATATTTCAGATTCCGAAATGAATAAAACGTAAGTAATGTAAGTTATGTATTCTTTCTGTGCGCCCGGTACCAAATGACCCACGGACCGGTACTGGTACACGGCCCGGGGGTTGGGGACCTCTGATGTAATGTTCTAAAACAGGGGTCACCAACGTGGTGCCCGCCGGCAATAGGGAGATCATGAGGACCACACCAATAGCCCGCCAGTGCTAGGATTGTGATTTGCTAGTCGAAATTATGATTTAAAAATGCAAACACTGGCAGTATTGTGAGACATCGTTAAGATGATCAGAGCCTGAAAATTAAAATCATTAAGTACCGTATTTTCCGCACTAAAAGAAAGCACTGGATTATGAGGCGCACCTTCAATGAAAGGCTATTTTGTAAATGTTTTTCATACATTGGACGCTTCGCATTATAAGGCTCAATCTACAATGCCTCCACTAGATGGTGCTAAGCTCCTTCCATTCAACTCGAGAGGCGTCCGTTCAACTTGAGAGGCGTTCATGACCGCCTCTGAAAAACGTAAATTAACTATTACTGTACTTAAATTAAACTACGAAAATTGAAAATAATGCATCAAAACTGAAGATCAAGCGAGGACATCACAAAATAAATTCTATATCCCCTCTACAGAATTTATTTTGTGATTTCCTCGCTTGATTTTCTTCGTGGTTTCATTGAAGTAATAATGAATTTAAGTTTTTCGGAGGCGGCCATGAACGCCTCTCGAGTGGAACGGAAGAGAAGGCAGTACCTGTATTTGTTGAGACTGTGAAAACCATTAATAAAGTCTGCTTTAAAAAATAAAATAAAATCACAACCACAGCTCTCCTTTTTTCAACAAATACAGGTGCGTCTTTGTCCGTCTCCGTGCCTTCTTTTCTTCCGGTCAACTCGAGAGGCGTTCATGACCGCCTCCGAAAAACCCATTGGCATTTCCTTGATCATAGCTCCAACAGTACGATCGGATGTCAGTCGTAGTTATTTATTCCTTTGTTGTGTATTCACAAATGATGAAATCACAATATAAATTCTTTAGGGGGGGGCAATAGAATACATTTTTGTTATATCCTCGCTTGCTTTTCAGTTTTGATCTATTATTTTCAATTTTTGTAGTTTCATCGAAGTAATCGTTAGTTTGCGTTTTTCGGTGGCGATCTTGAACGCCTCTCGAGTCGAACAGAAGAAAGCACTGAGATAGACAAAGATGTACCTGTATTTGTTGAGACTGTTTTAAAAAATTAACACCACAGCTCTCCTTTTTTCGTAGCTGCAACACATAGTTAATAAAGCAGCGACACAGTTCACTGAACCAACAGCAAGTTATAACTTTGGAAGCATGTCTCAAGGAAGGAGCCATCTTGGAGTCGACATATTACTATAATGACCATACAGAAGACGCACGCTCGGTGAACTTTTAAGAAAATCGAAGACTTTTTGTTTTGGTGCGCCCTATAGTGCGGAAAATACGGTAATAAAAATAACACATTCTAATATTATTAAATGTAATTTGTACAGATGTTATTTCAGACGTGTATCAATTTTGTAGCCCTTCACACAATCAGTACACATGAAGTAGCTCTCACACTCAAAAAGGTTGGTGACCCCTGTTCTAAAACATGGCTGAACTGAGATTTACATGCAACATAAGTGTGGCATGGTCAAATGACTGATATGTTCTCATTTCAATATTAATATTCTCATCTCGATTTCCATAGCCCTTGAGACTAGTCTTGTACGTATTTGCCAAAACAAAGCGCCCGCAATCCCCCTGGTTAATTTTAATGCAAGATGGAACTTGAAAAACATGTTCAGTGGGCCTTCCGTTGCAGTCACCAGTTCCTATTGAGTGATTCGCCAGATCATTCTTGTTGTCAAATATGGTGCTTAAGAGCTGTCCAAAAAAGATATCCAATTTTATCACGATAGTAATATGAAGTGCATTTTTATAGTGCTTTATCTTCCACATGCATTGTCCACATTTTGAAAACCTATGGCATATTCATGAAGCTTCAACCTTTAAGATAAATACTTACATTTATCACCAGGATTGCCATCCATACATTGTCAAACGGCAGAACACAGGTTCTTCCAACCATCCATCCATCCATTTTCTGAAGCGCTTATCCATTTGAACTAATTCTAAATCCATCTGCTTGACGTACAAGTTGCTAGCTAACACAGTAATCCCTCGTTTATCGCGGTTAATGGGGACCAAAACCACCCGCGATAAACGAAAATCCGCGAAGTAGCGACCAATTAACATACAGGTAAAAAAAAAAAAATATATATATATATATACAAACAAAAATGAGCACATAACACCATCCAGTGTGGGTCCTTGGGCAAGATCCTTCACGCTAATGCCTACGTCATACAATGATGAGAGACAATAAAACGAATGACATGCCGACTCAGACGTCGCCCGGCCAAACAAGGTCTGCGTCAGGTGCTGGGGAACCAGAGCACCTTGATGAAAAATGGGCTACTGGAACAAAGCGGAGATGGGCGAGATGCGATAACATGGCTCTGTTGGAATGCTACTACTCAAGCAACCCTAGTCAGAGGGGTTACATGCAGAGAATGTGGGCTAAATGGCTACTTCGAAACCCACAGTCACGGTTGACCACGAAAAAACTAGTAGCTCAGTGTTCCAACATCCACAAATGGCAACTGCTGTCACAACTTGAGATTGATGAGGTACAACGCAGGTTCCATGGTGAAGGGCCCCAGGCTGCCAGATCAGAGGAGGAGGTCATACCAGAGATTGGGAGGCAAGCCCCAATGAATGCAGATGATGAGATTGGGAGGCCAGCCCCAATGAATGAAATGCTGAGCGAGGCAGCAACTGACCTGAAAGCTAAGATCATGGCGAGAATGAAAGCTGGGCAACCTAGAAACCGATTACAACGGTGATGTGAAGTACCACCTGAAAGTCTCATCGAAAGTGTGAATGCAGCACTGAGGGCGATCCCTACCGTAACGATCACGGAAACCAATGATGCTTCAGCATCAGTGATCCTCGAGATGCTTGGCTATAAGAGCAACCATGGAAGCCATGAGATACGTTACCCACCATGGAAAAGACGGTTGGAGGCCAAGATCAAGGCGGCTTGGAAAGATGTGAGTCAATTGACGGAGGCCCAGAGAGGTGTGATGAAAAGGCCGATACCCGAGAGGTACATCCAGATGACCATACCTGAAGCACTCGAAACTGCCAAACAAAGGCTCCAAGCCTTGTCCAGCTGCCTAAAGCGGTACACGAAAGAGAATGAGGCCAGACGAATAAACAGGCTGTTCGCAACACAACCTGCGAAAGTGTACGCTCAGTGGCAGGGTCCAAACAACAGAGCTGACCCACCAAGACTGGAAACTGAAAGGTACTGGAAAGGCATATGGGAGAAGGAGGTTGCACATAACAGCAGTGCACAATGGCTGGTGACCCTGAGAGAGGAGCACAGCAACCTCCCTGAACAGAACCCAGTTACCATAACAGTGGCAGACATACAGGAAAGAGTCTGGAAAGAAAACTGGACAGCACCAGGCCCGGACATGGTCCACACCTACTGGCTAAAGAAACTCACAGCACTCCATGAGCGCCTAGCAGCACAAATGAAACGGCTGCTGAGGGATGGGACTCACCCAGGATGGCTAACCGAAGGGCGAACGATCCTGATCATGAAGGATCCCTCAAAGGGTGCAGTCCCATCCAACTATCGGCCAATAACCTGTCTCTCCACAACATGGAAGCTCATGTCAGGCATTATTGCGGCTAAGATAAGTGGACACATGGATCAATACATGAGCAAAGCACAGAAGGGCATTGGTAGAGATACCAGAGGAGCCAAACATCATCTCCTGGTTGACAGAAGAGTCGCACAAGACTGCAGGTCCCGACGTACCAACCTGTGCACAGCCTGGATTGATTACAAGAAAGCCTATGACTCGATGCCACATACATGGCTCACTGAATGCTTGGAGTTGTATAAGGTGAACAGGACCCTAAGAGCCTTCATTGCGAACTCGATGAGGAAAACCTCATGTGGAATGAAATGCTGATGTGGAAATACTCGATGTGGAAAACCACACTTGAAGCCAATGGCAAGCCACTTACCCAAGTGTCCATCAAATGTGGCATATACCAAGGTGATGCACTCTCCCCACTGCTGTTCTGCATAGGACTGAACCCCCTAAGCCAAGTAATCACCAAGACAGGCTATGGATACCGCCTCAGAAATGGAGCTACGATCAGTCACCTCCTCTACATGGATGACATAAAGCTGTACGCTAAGAGCGAAAGGGACATAAACTGCCTGATCCACACAACCAGGATCTACAGCAGCGACATCGGGATGTCATTCGGGCTTGAGAAATGTAGTCGGATGATGACTAAGAGAGGAAAGGTAGTCCGCACTGAAGGGGTCTCACTCCCTGAAGGAACAACAGCAGATATTGAGGACAGCTACAAGTACCTCGGTATACCACAAGCCAATGGCAACCTCCAACTGGCAACAAGGAAAGCGGCTACG
Organism: Hippocampus guttulatus; assembly: GCF_054856545.1. Classification (NCBI taxonomy): domain Eukaryota; kingdom Metazoa; phylum Chordata; class Actinopteri; order Syngnathiformes; family Syngnathidae; genus Hippocampus; species Hippocampus guttulatus. The sequence continues at coordinate 22,287,810 of NC_141265.1, forward strand.
GCCAAATACCTCCAGCGAGTGAGGCAAGTCCTAAGAAGCCAGCTCAATGCCAAGAATAAGACCCGGGCAATAAACAGCTATGCCCTGCCAGTGATCAGATACCCTGCAGAAATAATAAAGTGGCCAAAGGAAGAGATTCAGACCACGGACGTTAAGACCCGAAAGCTCCGAACCATGCATGGAGGGTTCCATCCCAAATCCAGCACCCTGAGACTGTACGCAAGCCGAAAGGAAGGAAGCCTAGTGAGTGTGAGAGCCACTGTGAGAGCCACTGTCCAGGATGAAACATCCAAGCTCCATGAATACATCAAGGAGAAGGCTCCAACGGATGACGTACTCAGAGAATGTCTCAGACAATGGGGAACAGAGGATGAGGCGCTGGAAGAGGGACCATCATGGGAGGACAAGCCCCTACATGGGATGTACCACCGGACCATAACTGAAGTGGCCGATCTCAAGAAGTCCTATCAGTGGCTAGAGAGGGCTGGCCTGAAGGACAGCACAGAGGCACTCATCCTGGCTGCTCAGGAGCAGGCCCTGAGCACCAGAGCCATTGAGGCCCAGATATACCACACCAGACAAGACCCAAGGTGTAGGTTGTGCAAAGAGGCACCTGAGACGATCCAACACATAACTGCAGGGTGCAAGATGCTGGCAGGGAAAGCCTAAAAAAAAAAATATATATATACTGTATATATATATCTTTTCTGTCTGCAAACGGTCCGTGAGAAGCTGCAAAACAACAGCGAGTCACAAAGAGCAACATATACAGTTCTGTACTCCATGTACATGAAAAAAAAAGTTTTTTTTTAATGAATATGTTTGAAAAAATCCGCGATGCACCGAATCCGTGATAAACGAACCGTGAAATAGCAAGGGATCACTGTACTAAACAAACCAGCGTATTTTAGTGTCCTCTCTGGCGCGTCAGCGGCCAAACTATCTTTGTCTGCCGTTATGACAATGTGAGGCAAGCAATAATGTAACAATGACAAAGGCGTTGGGTGACAAACATCTTCCCAGGATTTCATTGACTGCTTATCAGTTGAATGTAACACTCGACAGCAGATAAATATTCCCCTACACATGCACACGCTTCTGTGTTTTGTTTTTGAATGCAGTGGAGTGTTGGAAACTCTGAGCTGCAAGTCGCAGCCCATACTGTATTTTTACCTTTCGTAACTTGAGGCAATATTTTCCTGTTGAGACGTTTCGTAACTTGAAAATTTCTTATTAAGGGACATTCGTAAGTAGAGTGTGTGTGTGTGCGTGTGGTGTGTGACCAGCACATTTACTTAACTGTGATTCAACTTACCGCTGTTTGCTGACTGTGTCCATGTCCACGCAAACAGTAGGTACCTTGCTACTGCAGAGCTGGTGAAATTTGTATCCACATGTCTGACACCTGAAGCCATTAAATAAGAACTTGTGGCAAAAATCACAGTAAGCCAGCTTGAAGAAAGTTTTCCGTACCTGTGCAGAGTAAAATTGGATTTGTGCAGCAGATGAACATTTATGTGCAAAAAAGGTCATAAAACGAATCAAAAAATCAGCTTTGCCTGCTACTTACATAGTTGTGCATGGTAAGGGGAATGTCATCCAGGACCTCGACTAATAGCTCCTCTCCAACCAAAGGAGTAATGTCCGTGTCCCAGTCTGTCAGTCTCTTCCGACTAGAAGAGTAATTAAAAGACAAGAACAAGAATTAAAACAATTGAGTACCACATACTGTATGTATTTGGGGAAAAATGCATGACGTTAAAGACTTTTAATTTAATTGGGGGGTGGGGTGGGGGGTCCCGATTTCACGTAATTTTTTTCCCACTTGCCCATTTTGCTGACAACGAATACCGTATTTTCACGACTATAAGGCGCCATTAAAAGTCTTAAATTTTCTCCAAAATGGACAGGACGCCTTATGATGCGGAGCGTCTTGTGTATGTGCTGAGTTCCAAAACCTGACTGACAGCCGACACGCTGTTTATATAGAGAAAAGGCGGAAGTGACTGTGGACAGGCATGCGGCAAAGAAGTCGGCCAATCAGTGAAGGGTGGGCGTGTATATATACATATATGGAGAGAGAGAGAGAGAAAAGGCAGACGTGAGTGACGACAGGCATGCGGGGAAGAAGTCCGCCAATGAGTGAAGGGTGGGCGTGTAAGTGGACGCTAAAGGGACGCCACAAGCAGGTACCAACACCTGTATAGAGTGTGGCTATGTGCATTGTTGCAAAACAACTTCGGTTTTGGTTTCTAAGAACCCCCGAAAATAAATTCTACAAAGAGACACGCCTACGAAGCTCAGTTCAAACTTCAAGCCATCGGTTATGCTTTTGGCATGCGTGCCCATCTCACAGCAGCGGTGAAAAACCAAGTCAAGCAAATGAACTCTGAGCTTGCCGTTATTCCCGGAGGCTTGACTAAAGAACTCCAACCGCTGGACATCGGCATCAACCGGGCGTTCAAAGTAAAGTTGCGAACGGCATGGGAACAATGAATGATCGATGGCAAACACAACTTTACAAAGAGTGAGAGGCAGCGCCGGGCGAGTTACGCCACAATTTGCGAGTGGATTGTGGCTGCTTGGACGAACGTGTCTGCTTGCACTGTTGTTCGAGTTTTTGGCAAAGCCGGCATCATTTCTGTGGAGCCACATGGCAATGAGAGTGACTGACAACGAGAGGGAACACGGCGTTTTTGATGGATTACCGGTACTTGCACAATTGTTCAATTCTGATACAGAGGATGAGGACTTTGATGGATTTCTGGGTGATGATTGATCGAAAAACTTGAGTACATTGTACGATGGCTAAATAAAATACAACGGAACTCAGTTTTGCTTCCGTTGCCTTTTTAAAAACGTGTTTTTAGCTTGTATCTATGTCTTGGCATGCTACCGTATGCTTCAAGCTAACGTGTTTTTAGCGTGCGCGCATGCATGCCGTATGTTTAAGCTGGCGTATGTTTTACCACTTTAAAATTGCGCCCAGTAATACAGTGCGTTTTGTCTATGTGTAAAATACAGAAATTGCACCCATTAATGAGACTGCGCCCAACCATACGGTGCGCCGAATGGTCGTGAAAATACGGTACCTTTATAATGTACACTTCATTATAGCGACCAGATTTTTCCCACAAAATAGTGAAAATGCCTTTGTTACAATGAACAGTGGCAAGCTAAATGCCACTGCGATGTTGCTTATGAACAAACTGTACAGCACAGGATTCCCCTCCGTTGCTGAGCAACAGTAGTGATCGACTTGTCCATTGTTGTACAGTGATCCCTCGCTACTTCGCGGTTCGTTTATCGCGGGTTCAGTGCATCGCGGATTTTTTCAAACGTATTAAAAAAAGAAAATTATTATTATTATTATTATTTTTTTCATACAGTATACATGGAGTAAAGTACTGTATATGTTGCTCTATGTGACTCACTGTTGTTTTGCAGCTTCCCGCGGACCGTTTGCGGACTTTAAAAAAAACACGTTGTTTTTTTTACCTGTTTATGTTTATTTGGACGCTACTTCGCGGATTTTCGTTTATTGCGGGTGGTTTTGGTCCCCATTAACCGCGATAAACGAGGGATTACTGTACTTCCAGAAGCACGGTGCGGTCAAGCACATGGTCTGAAAACATGTCTGGTAAAAGTAAGCAAATCTTGCTGTCTGTGAAGGCTAAAATTATCGGTCACTTTCGAAAGGGAATCTCCCTGACGAAGCTTAGCCGAGATAACAAATCGGTAAAGTCAACAATTTTCCACCATCATTCATAATGACAAAACATAATCAAGGCAGAGCTCAAGGCCAACAGATTGAAAGATGATCGAAAATGGCACGGCACATCTTGAACTGGAGAAAGTACTTTTCATTTGTTGACTGAATTTTTTCTTTTATACTGTATACACATATTTGTAATTGACATGATTATACTGTATTACATGTTCATGTTTTTACATCTATAAATGTTCATACTGTAGTTGGCGACCATTTTATTGGAAATGGTTTCAACGCAACCATTATAACAAACGTTATTTGTCAAGTCCCTCGAGTAACGTAACAAGGTTTGACTGTATATACATACTGTACATACATAGATATAGATATATACATAGTTTATTTGCCCCCTTCCTGATTTCTGTGAATTCACATATTTATCACACACAAAAGCTTTAAGTTCATCAAACCACAGAGACTACACAAGTATATACAAAATGCAATTTCTTAAATGCCAATTAGATTTTTAAGACACACACACAAAAAAAATAATCGAAAACTACATATCCCTGTGTGAAAAATTGCCCCCCCCCCCCTTGTTAAGTCACAAAGTAACTGTGACAAGCAACACGTTTGGGAAAGCTGAGTTCAATTTCACATGGAACACCCTAGCACCACAATTGTTGAAGCATGAAATCACACAACATTTGTCAGACAAAGTGACATAGGCTACACGATCAAGAAACAAACGCATCATACCACGAGGCAAAGAAATTGAAGAATACATTGGAAAAAAAAGTTATTGAAATCTATCAGTATGGAAAAGATTACAAAACCATTTCCAAGACTCTAGACCTTCAGCAGACCACTGTTAGAGCAATTATCCACAAATGGATACAACTGGGAACAGGAGTGGTTGACCAGCTACAATGATTCCAAGAGTGCGGCGACGACGACGACTCATCGAGGAAGTTGCAAAAGAACCTGAATAGGGGTGCCCAACCAGAGCGGCAGCCCACGAACTGGTCCCAAGTCGATTGCGCGGGTGGAGGGATTAAAAAAATGTGTGTCTGTGTGCGTGTTATTCATATTCTATATTTTTGTGTTAGTGCACACTGCACCCTAAGCATCCTCTCAGTTTAAAAAATAAAATAATACTACAACAAAGCAGGTCACCTTTAACCTACGGTGGCGCGTGACCTGCATCACCGGAAGTTGTTAGAAGTCAGCAGTCTGCACTTGCAGCTTGCGATTAGAGCTGCTGCCATATATTTTTATTATTCTGATTCAAAGTTTGATTTATATACAATTCACCAATGCCACTGGTAAAGAATGGGAATCTGAAGTGCCAGGAGAACATTTTTAAAACAATATACGTGAGCTATGATGGTGACGTTGTTACACTGAAGACGCTGCCAAAGTGCGTCCCATTCCGCCGCATCAGCTCTCGACTTTTGACGGTACTGAAAAATGGTTTCCCATAAAAGTCACCGCACACGAGTTGACTGTATGCGATCGAATCTCTCCTACGTGATCAACACGATTTCACTGTGCCTGTATGTGTGTTTGTGGCGTGGTGTGTGAGTGTGTTTCTTCTAATTTACTTTCGTTTTGTTTTGTTTTCAGTGTTGGCGGGGCGGAACAGATAATGTTACGTGCGCATGCGGGTTGCTATTTTAGTCCGCAAACTGAGGAATCGCGCGAATGACAGTAGGGGTGTTCACACGGCACACATTTGCTCCGGTGCTGCACCGATGTATTTTGTTGCGATATATTTTACACCGGAGCAAATTTGGTGGAGCGGTCACACGTACAAAGCCACTGAGCGTGTTAACTCCGGCGTAGCACCGGTGCAGCCCCACTTGCGGTCACACGGCAGTTTCTGCAGCGGAGCAAAATGATAGAAAACAAAGAGCTGTCGTGTTGGTTCTTATTAAAACATACACAACTCAAGCAACTACTGTCAGACATGATGGGGGGGGGGGGGGGGTTGTGAACACACAACAAAGGAACAAACTACACAAACAACTTCGAGACAGTCCAGTCTCCTACAAAAGGAAAGATGATGTTCGGGGACTATCCCCCCCCACCCCCGTTCTAGTTGAGATGGTATAACCCAAGAGGCAAGGTGCCGCTTGCTACTGTTATTGCCAGCCATCATGTCTTGTGTCGTTATTAAACAAAAACATGACGGAAGTACAACAGAGCACGAAAGCAACGCATTCTCGCCGTATGTAATCAACTCTTCTCATGCCATGTTGCCGTGTGAACACCCCTAGTTCGAGGTGGCGGCGAAAAAAAACACACAAAGGTCTACTAATTACGACATTTAAGAAATGGGAATGCCAGTCTGATTTTTCGTATGAATCGTCCGAAGGGCGCATCACTAAACTCACCTGTGACGTATGCACAGAACACGAGAGCGAGATACGACGAGAGGCACGATTACGAGGCAAATTGGTCATTATATCTATAGGCTAATCGCTATGAAAAATATTATGAAACAGTCTTGGTTATTCTATAATTTACTGGTTGTAGCATGGTAACTTTATGAATAAAACATTCGTCACAAGGTGTAGTACTGTAATGCTAATGTTAACTGTCAGTAGAACTAACGATGATGTGTGGTAGATTCTTTCGTCAAATTGATAGATTACCCATGCATCGTCTTGGGAAGAGGATGTCAAGCCACATCAATATTTACCTGTATTAATGATTACCAGTAAATTAATCTTTGCGGTGTGAGACTGGAAAACACACTCAGATTTTGTGCTATGTTGTATTCATGATGCCATATGAGTACAACATATTTTGATCCATTTATTTTGTTGAATAGACCTGGAGTACACAGCTGCTGATGTTCATTGTTAATCTTGTATGCCTGAATTATTTAATTTTTTGCAACATTTGTTTATAAGAAATAAACCTATTATCAATGGATATTGTTGTTTTTTGTGATATTATCATATACAATTGAATCAGTATACCATTTCAGAATTTGAAATTTGGGACTCTCTAAATGCATAATGGGACTCATACTTTTCTGATCAGCGAGTCCCTGGGACTCGCTGGGGGTAAACTGTAAGATTATCACTGAGGTAGGCACTGATTCCTTTTTACAAACGCACAAGTTCTTGTATCTACTTGTATCTGGGCCGTTATGGCTGTTGCTCATCATGGCATGCGTGTGTGTATGCATGCACATGCGGTAACGCGTCGATCGCGGGAGGTCGGTAGCTTAAAAGGTCTATCTTCGGTCAAAAACGGTTGGGCACCCCTGACCTAGAACAACATCCGTAGAACTCCAGACCTCGCTGGCCTCAGTTCAGGTCGGTGTTCACGACTCGACCATAAGACACTGGCCAAAAATGGCAAATATGGGAGCGGTCCCAGGCGAAAACCACTGCTGTCTAACAAGAACACAAAGGCTCATCTCACATTTGCCAAGAGACATCTTGATCATTGATCATTCTCAAGGCTTTTGAAAAAAAAAAAAAGTCTACGAGTTAAAAATGTAACTTTTTGGAAGATGTGCCATGTTCCATCTGAGGTAAAAATGGCACAGCATTTAATAAAAAGAAAATTATGCCAAGAGTGAAGCATGGTGGTGGCAGTGTGATGTTTTGTGTCTGCTTTGCTTCCTCAGGACCAGGACAACTTGATGTGATTGATGGGACAATGAATTCTGATGTCTAACAGAAAATCTTGAAGGAGAACATCCGACCAACAGTCAATATGCGCCCTCAAACTAAAGCGCTCCTGGATCATGCAGTAGGACAACGATCCAAAACGCACCTGCAAGTCCAGCTCCGAATGGCTTGCTTAGATGGATGTATGGATGTATGGATGAATAGATAGATGGATGGATGGATGGATAAATAAAGGTTTTGGAGTGGCCAAGTCAAAGTCTGGATTTGAATCCAATTGAGATGCTGAGGTGTGACCTTAAATGAGCAGTTAATGCTAGAAAACACTTATATGGCGGAGTTGAAGCAATTCTACGAAGAAGAGTGGGCCAAAATTCCTCAACAGCGATGTGAAAGACTCATCACCAATTACCGCTAATGCTGGATTTCAATTATTGCTGCCATGGGTGGCACAAAGGGGCAATTAGTTTTTCTTATGGCACAGTTGGTCTGGAATTATTATTTTTTTGTCTAAATAAATTCACATTTAGAAATTGCATTTTGTATTTCCTTGGGTTGTAGCTGTGTGATATTAAAATTGGTCTGATGAATCTTTGTGTGTGATAAATATGCAATTAACAGAAATCATCAGTGCGTGTATACACACACACACACACACACACACACACACACCTTAACTGAGCACAACAACAAAAAGCATGTAACAGTATTTCTTTTACACATACAGTACTACACTGAACAAGAGCCCTTGTAAGGCCACCCGTCGCAGGTCATAAAATCTATTGGCATAGTTTTAGTTCGTTATTCCTGAGTGATTTAACCAAAAGTAAACCGCAATATAGGTTGAATGCATCCAGTACAGAGGTGGTCCGGGCTGCATGTGACCACATTCTTGGGTCCTGAGCCACACTGAAGGACTGCTGACTCCACTACAATCTGTGATGTATGCCAAAATATGTACTCATTCCTGCAGTCATTAAATTATATTTGTCTATAAATTTATCTTAATGCCTTAAAGTTCATATTCCCTCATATCACTGAAGCAAAACCTGTGACTATGTATTGTTTTTACAAATCAGTACAATCAATAAAAACAGACATCCATAGAAGCATAGATTCCCAACATTTGGGAAATGGAGTATAGCAAATCGATCATCAAACTGAAAGCAGCACACAAACAATGCACAATAATGGGGGTTCCATACAAATGTTTCAAATTTAAGCGAATTTCGTGAAAATGTGCAAAAACAAACATGCGACTTTTGGCTGCTTGCATTTGTCATTATTTTGCAAATATTGAGAAGGGAGGAGATTGCGCCAAGAGAGACGACATCATGTTGGAGCATCACTTTCTGCCATAAGACACTCTGTTGTCTCAACAACATTGATCATGGACAGATTGCTGATCGAGCTTTCTTTATCATTGGCCGCCATTTGTCGCGACTACAATGTGCATGTGTGATTCAATATCCAGTCAAAACATGTTACTGTATGTGGTATCAAAAGCTGTTTCCACAGCCAAAAATTGCATTTTCTTTTTAGCGATGAGCTAAAAAAATCCACACCCTCTAAACCAGGGGTGCCCAAACTTTTTGGACCGAGGATCTACTTTTCAATCAACCAACGTCCAACGATCGACCCGTTACCGCGCACATACACATGCATGGCATGATGAGGAACAGCCTGACGTGGAGGTATGATGGCACTTTGACAGCCTGTTAACTATCGTAGCTCACGTGTACTGTTTGAAAATGCTTCCCCCGGCCCTCCAGATTCCTATTCTTTGCCCGTGCCCCCGGTGAGTTGTACGCGAAACAAACTCTGAATGGCAATAGTGATAACGATAAAAGATATAGCGCAACAGCTCCGATCACAAGCTGCAATTGCAGACTGCTGAGCGCTCGCAACTTCTGGTGACGCAGGTCACGCGACAACGTAGTGTTAAAGATTTACTTGCTTTATTATTATTATTTTTTTTTTTATACTTTTTGCAAAAGTGAGACTGATAGGATGGTTAGGGTGCAGTGTACATTAACACCAAAAAAATATATTACTAACATGCACAAAGACACACAAATGGTTGTTTGTTTATTTGGGGTTTTTTTCCCTCTACAGCCCTCGCGATCAACTTGGGACCATTCCGCAAGCTACCGGTCGATCGCGATCAGCATAATGGGCACCCCTGCTCGAAGCGGAAAACTTTTTGGGGCAAATTTTAGACCTTTTTCCTAATTTCTAGTGTTTCAATTCAGATTCATTTGAGCAATTCTTGAAAACTTGGGGGTGGATCGGAAAATGGATGGGTGCATGGATGTTTTGATCAGCTAATGTTCAATAAAACATACACGATTCATGTGACTGCATTGGGTTGAATTCTTAATGCAAATACAAATTTTTTGAAATGCACCAAGTTAGAGCAAGAAGTTTCTACTATTTGGAGCATTGCTTGTTCTGAGAACGTCTTCCAAAATAAAGTAAAAATCGTGAAATCCTTAACTGAATTGAAAATCAAATAAAATGAATCGGGAATCAAATTGAATCGGGCTCCTGTGAATCAAATCGATTTTGGAAATCTGACTCGTTACCCGCCTCAAACCAGGATGCGTTCTCTTTAAATGGGAACAGTATCTTATCATCATAAAAAAAAATTCTATGACATTAATGAAGCCACATTGGCTTGTTATTGTAACAGAGACATCTTGTGCTATTTGGATACTTACAGTCCCTTCCACAAGTACTGGAACGGCAAGGTCAATTCCTTTGTTGTTGTTGTTTTTTTATATACTGAAGACATTTGGATTTCAGATCAAGAGATGATATATGAGAAGTTCATAAGTGCAGCTTTTGTTTGATGGTACCGTATTTTCCGCACTATTGGGCGCATCAAAAAGTCTTCCATTTTCTTAAAAGCTCACCGAGCGCCTTAAAATCCGGTGCGTCTTTTGTATGGTCATTATAGTAATACGTCGACTCCAAGATGGCTCCTTCCTTGAGACATGCTTCCAATGTTATAACTTGCTGTTGGTTCAGTGAACTGTGTCACTGCTTTATTAAATAAGTATGTGTTGCAGCTCCGAAAAAGGAGAGCGGTGGTGTTAATTTTTTAAAACAGTCTCAACAAATACAGGTACGTCTTTGTCTATCTCAGTGCTTTCTTCCGTTCGACTCGAGAGGCGTTCAAGACCGCCACCGAAAAACGCAAACTAACGATTAATTCGATGAAACTACAAAAATTGAAAATAATACATCAAAACTGAAAAGCAAGCGAGGCTATAACAAAAAATAATTCTATTGCCCCCCCTACAGAATTTATATTGTGATTTCATCATTTGTGAATACACAACAAAGGAATAAATATCTACGACTGACATCTTGTGTTATTTTGACTTCAAGATGGCGCCGCGAGAGTGGCTGCCTTTCCAGCAGCTCCTATTTATATTGTTCTTCGACTTCTTCCTCTCATAACTTTGCTGCTGTGAACTGGGAATTTCTCCATTGTGAGACTATTAAAGGTTTTCGTATTTTATCTTATCTGATTGTACTCTTGGAGCTACGATAAAGGAAATGCCAATGGGTTTTTCGGAGGCGGTCATGAACGCCTCTCAAGTTGACCGGAAGAAAAGAAGGGAAGGAGACGGACAAAGACACACCTGAGTTTGTTGAAAAAATGAGAGCTGTGGTTGTTGTTTTATTATTTTTTTAAACGCAGATTTTATTAATGGTTTTCACAGTCTCAGCAAGTACAGGTACTGTACGTCTTTGTCTGTCTCCGTGCTTTCTTCCGTTCGACTCGAGAGGCGTTCATGGCCGCCTACGAAAAACGTGAATTAATTCTTACTTCAATGAAACCTCGAAGAAAATGAAGCGAGGAAATCACAAAATAAATTCTGTATGGGGATACAGAATTAATTTGTGATTTCCTTGCTTGATTTTCTGTTTTAATGCATTATTTTCAATTTTCGTAGTTTCATTTAAGTACAGTAATAGTTCATTTACATTTTTCAGAGGCGGTCGGTCATGAACGCCTCTCAAGTTGAAGGACGCCTCTTGAGTTGAATGGAAGGAGCGTAGCACCATCTAACGGACGCATTGTAGATTGCACCTTTTAGTGCGAAGCGTCTAATATATGAAATAAATTTTACAAAATAGCCATTCATTGAAGGTGCGCCTCATAATCCAGTGCGTCTTTTCGTGCGGAAAATATGGTAATTACATTTAGATGCGTTAAAAATTAAAAAACTCAAACACCCACTCACTTTTCAAGTGAACAAAAGTATTGGAACATGTGACTGTTGGGTATTTGTTGTTATTTGGATGTTGCCTTTTAGCGTGATTACTTCAACGTTTGTGCTTGTTTTTAGGTTTGGGTTTCACCAGTGAAAATTAGGCAAACAAAAACTAGAGAGCAGTCTATGGATGGATGACAACACCATGAAATAAAAGCTAGACTTCTGAACATTTGTCTGAAACTCAGATGTCTTCAGTATACAACAAAAATAATGGAACTGAATATACCGTTACAATACTTTTGGAGGGGACTGCATTTCAAACCAAACATTTGTAGCCCGTTTTTCTTATGTTTGTCAAACCTTAGCACAACATGATGCAAGCTTACCCTTCGAGAAGGCGGAATACAGCACAGCAGTCTTGGCTTAAGCCTCTCACTTTAAGTGCTTTATCTAGACTCTCATACACCGTCTGTCCTTGGCGAACATTCACCTGTGAAACGGAGACCGCTCTTCAATAACATTGACAATGTCACATTCAAAGGCAATGTATTTTAATTTGAATGGTTTAAGTGAAAATGTCAGCTTTATACTGAAACAGCTTATCTTGAAACACCTTTTAGAAATTGAAGCCATATAAAATATATCAATTCCCCCAACCATTTACCATACCACATCTCTCTCTCTCATACACAGGCACACACAACCATTCACACTCACAACAAGCAGCAACTGGCAGTCTTTAACTAATTAAATATGCAGGTTTTTGGAATGTCAATGGTAGCCTGAGTACAGTACCCAGAGAAAACCCACTCAAGTGTGGGCAGAACATAAAAACTCCACATAGGAGGGCATGTGCCTAGATTCAAGCCCACGACCTCTTGGCTGAAGCAAACATGCTCACCACAATATAATCAAGATGTATATAGAATGCATTATAATTCATAATATGAACAAATGTGACAAGGTGGAATACATTGAATTTGAATCATAAATCAGAAGAGGGCAGGATGATGAAAAGCACCATCTGCCAGACCAAATGCTAATTTTCACACTCGTTGACAAAGTGACAAATATGTCAAAGTTTGTGCGAGTAATTACACTTAAAACCAGCCAGTTCTTTCACAGTGAACCATCACTAATTCATCTAGTTGCCGCATAATTTTATTATTTTTTTACAGATGCACAAAACTGAGAATGAATGATAAAGAGCATCATCGAGCTACTTTCTCACTCACCACAGTCCTTTGCTTGTTTGGGAGGTAGACTCGGATAGTGCCCCCACCTCGGGGTGGATCCTCCGGACTAGTTTCTCCTGAGGAGGAGTAGGAGGAGGTGGAGGACATGACGAGAGGATCAGGAGGGGGATTCTATACTTGACACCAATACCTCAGGTGAGAGTCATGGGGAAGTGGATCCAAAAGACTAAACTGTTTACTTGCAACCTGCAACAAAATAAACAGGTTTAGTTGTGGGGCTGGGCAATACGTATTCGTGTTGAAAAGAGCAAAGAAGCAAAAAAAAAATATATATATATATATATATTGTTGAACATGACCATTTCAGAGAAGCAAAAGAATACCAAATCGTTATGACCAACGATGTAAACGTTGAGGGTGGGTGGCAGGGTACGCTTGCCTTTCTCCAATGGGCTGTACTTTGAATGGTGGGAATAACAGTTGATACAAGCCATTACTCGTGAAACGCCGAAGCTGCAAACTTAGAAGTCACAGATGAGTGATGCTAACGATATGTAATGTTAGCCACTTAGCTTAGCGTGGGATTTGTCTACTGTCTGTGACATTTTGAGTTGTAGGTAGCCATGTTTCTCTTGACTCGGCCACTTTAAACTGCCTTGCCAAATAGTTCAGCGGGCAATGGCAACTAACAGCATACGGTCGATGTCATTCGAGCAGATCCAAGTGTGAACTCGGCTCGAAACGCAGTTGTTCCCAGGCTAAGCTGTGGCCGTAGTGGAAGAGATTATGTAGCTACAAAATGGCTAGAGTACTTTTCAGCTACTCGTTGCCAGCCCAGTCTAAAACGTCTGCGAACTTCGGGGGTTTTACCACTGCGTCGGCTCCTGAGCTGTTGCTGCTGCTTTCTCCGCTTAGTCTGCGGTGACTTGTTCCTTCGTCATCCAAAACATAGCACATACAGTACTTGTTCCGCGTTGCGTCTATTTCGAGTGCTAACAGATCGTTCTCACGTCGCCAATGATTTATTTTCAAGTGTAGATATAAATTAAAACTCTTACCTGAGGCGGCCATCTTGAACTCTCAATCTAAAATCGAATCTGTCAAGTACGTCAGGGAAAGCGGAAAACCTCGGAAAGGCTCGTTTCTCATTGGCCACATGCTGGAGCTGCGTCCTTTCATTGGACACAGCGGAGATGGGCGTTAACTAACGTCTCTGTCATGTAAATGAACTCTACTACAGTGAAACTGCAATCTGTCCGTTTTCAAAACGACAGCGACGCAAAAGGCGACGCTGTCACCCACTGGGGGGGATATGTAAAACGTTTCCGACAGTGCATACTGTATGTTTTGTACCTACTGCGTCACATTGAGACGCTCCTGACCTACAGTATGTTGTCACACTTTTCATTTATATTATGATCGCTGTTAGTGAGGATTTAAGAAAGAAGCAAATACAAACAAGATGACTCATTTTATTTAAAAACAAAACAAATTTACCGAATTGTACGTGCAACAGAGATGTGCGTCCACATCGATATCATCGCTTGACAAATACTGACATCTACAGTGGACATATGAAAACTATATTGCTTTTATGGTAGCTCACCAATGAAACATCTGACAAAAAAACAGTCATTCTATACACAAGTCCAAAAGTTCGATTATAGTCAAGATTTATGAACCTATTGAACACTGAGAAATCTTCTTTTCTTGGACGTGTGTGTATATGCGTGGTGTCGCCACTCAACATCTGCTGTGTTCTCATTTTCCAGGGTGCTCAGCTTGATCATATATACTATGAAAAGAAAACAGGATTTAAAATCAGAGAACACTTTACACATGTGAATGTCAAAAACATTACAAGAAAAAAAAAACGTTCCAACACAAGCACTTAATGAACTGAACTTGTTTTCAGTCCTTGGACTTCCGTGGCTCAGACAAGCCCAATTTAGTTCATGTTTTAATGAAGATGTATAATTTTACCTTGCATTAGGCTATGTTCACATTGCAAGGGATGATGCCCAATTCTGATTTTTGGGTAAATCTGATCTTTTTATGTCCTTGTTCGCGGTGCAAAAGCAAATGCGACTTCTAATGTGAACCCAACACATCCATTATGTGGCACGCATGCACAATGTCAATTGACATGCACCAAAAAAATATGGCATTCAGTACAATATTTCATACCGATTGGGTGATGTGGAATCTTGTGTGTGCCTAACAAACTTGTTTTGACCAATCCTGGCAGCAGATAAAAATGTCATCACCAGCATTATGATTTAACTATTATTATCACCACACCTGTCCACTTTATGGTTCATGTTTCAAGTGGGATTAAAGTCAAAAATAACACTGTTCCTTAAAACAACTTAGTTGATTCACAGACGGGGAAAAAAATGGAATTGAGCTGCAGTGTGAACATGGCCTTTGTGCATCAACCTAAAATAGCTTACCATTCCCTCTAACTTTGATTCATATGGTACTTGACCGAAAATCTAAATTACAACCGAATACGCTTACAAGATCACATTCTGTGTTCATTTGAACAAGTATGAGAACAGTTACAATGGAAAAAAGGACGAATAGCAACGTGTATATAACATGGGATGAGACACTTCACTCTTAACAAGGCATCTCAATCAAATGTTAAAGGGGAAGTCAACCCCAAAAATTTCTTTACAGTAATATGCTCGAAGCGCCGCCACGAGTCTAAACACGGCATTCTGATTAATGTCGTGTTTGTGGAATATGAGTTAAGCAGCAAAATCCCCTTGTTTTTCGCCATCTCAGGCAGCGGCCATTTTGCCACGTGCTGTCAAATGAAAATGACATCACAGTAGCTTCGGTCTCACTCACGACCAATCATGTTAATGTTTTCTGAAGCTGACTGGTTGCTACCTGAGCCTGAGCAACCATGATGCCATTTTCAGTCGACCTGGATAAAGAAAGGTCGAATATAAATAATTTTTAAAAAATTAAATAAATAATTTATAAATTATATTATATATATATTTTTAAATAATTATAAAAATATAAATATCATTGCATTCCTTCAACTCAATAAGAATCCATACGAAATTGGAAGGATAAGCAGTTATGGTAATGGAATTGGAATCGATAAATTCTTATCAATTCCCATCTGAGTTTCCACTGTTTTTAAAATGTGGTTTGTTCTGCATGTAGGTGGTGTTCGTATGAGTCGTGTCATGGATGCTATTTGCATGTTCAACTGTGTGGTTCATTGGGGTGCCAATGAACGTTTCATGCAGGGATGAGAGTGGCGAGTGATGAAAAAAGTGGAAGGGGCGGGGCCAGGACGGGGGCCACTTACTAATGTGACACTAAACATGCTGAAGATGAAGTGTATTCAATTTACACACGATTTGAAACTTTAACAGCAAAAAATCCCAAGATTGTTCACTATTCTGTCAAGTGAAAATTTGTGCAATTTTGCTTATGCATTCTTGGTGAGCACCAACATGTAACTTCAAATTTGCTGCTCAAAATCAAAACAAAAAAAGGAAACACATTCCCAGCCATATTTAAGATTTTTTCAATATGTGTATTCATAAAGTGTTGTATAAATGTGATAAAAAGCTGTTGATTCTTACCTCATACAGTGATAGTGAAGTCCCACACTGTTTACTATATATGGGTTATGAATGTATTTTATTACCGTATTTTCACGACCATTCGGCGCACCGTATTGTTGGGCGCAGTCTCAATAACGGGTGCTATTTCTGTATTTGACACATACACAAAACGCACTGTATTATTGGGCGCAGCCAGGCCTGGTAAAACATACGCCAGCTTAAACGCACGCTAAAAACACGTTAGCTTGAAGCATACGGTAGCATGCATGCACGCTAAAACATACCAGGTATGTTAGCTTAAAGCATATGGTAGCAGCTAAGACATACGGACACACGCTAAAAACACGTTTTTAAAAAGGCAACGCAAGCAAAACTGAGTTCGGTTGTACTTTATTTAGCCATTTTACAATGTACTCACGCGACTGGTAACTGCTAGGGGCGTGCCTATAGCGTTCTCTTACACGCCCACCCTTCACTCATTGGCGACTGCTACCTGCTAGGGACGTGCCTTTAGCGTCCTCTTACACGCCCACCCTTCACTCAATGGCGGAGTTCCGCATGCCTGTCGTCACTCACGTCCGCCTTTTCTCTGTATAAACAGCGTGTCGGCCAGAAGTGCTCTCATTCAGGCTTTGGAACTCGGCGCATACACTAGACGCTCCGCATTATAAGGCGTCCTGTCCATTTTGGAGAAAATTTAAGACTTTAAATGGCACCTTATAGTCGTGAAAATACGGTATATAAAGTGGATGTCTATTTACAGTATGCAACAATATACAGTTTCATGAGCTAAAATACTTTATTTTCTCTTCATTTTAAGCTTTTTAGCAAGCGCTAAAGTCTGAAGTCAAGATGGCGCCAGAGTAGGCAGCCGTTGGCAAGTGCTCTCATGAGCCTTGCTTTTTTTGTTGTTTTTTGGTTTGTTTTGTCACTTTGTGTTTGTTGTTACGTCGTGTGGACCTGATGTGGACTTTTTTCAGCATTTTTTGGTCACGACATTCATCAAGGAGGAGACTCTGTGCTTGGTGGTTGCGCCTTCTCGGCAGCATGGGTATACCAGCACTGTTTTTGCCTGGAAGGAATGTCTGCGCCATTTGACTGTCGTTGCTGGACAGTCCCGGGGCGCTTGTGTCTTGCGCCTGTAATGGGCAGCATTTTTCACAGCCCCGCTTTGTTCAGCGGAGAGATCGGTGCTGTTTAACGGTCTGCGGCTGGATGGATGTAAGTCTTGAGGAGCCGACGATGAGAAGAAAGGAGCGTTAGCGCGGAGCGCCGATGCGGATGTGGAACTGGGAGTCGCGGCTTGGAATTGAAGTGGATTTACGTGGGACAGGAGATGTGAGCCAATCTCTTTTTCGTCAATGGACGCTACAGCTTCGTGTTTGCTTTCAAAACTTAGCTTGTAGCAGACGTGTGCACATTTTCAGCATGACGTCTCTGATCCACTGGTGAAAGGACACTTTGATCCTCTCCTCTTTCATCTATAACTGCTTCAGACAACAAGTGTATGCAGAAAAGTGGTGAAGATTGCACGACTGTCTGTGTCCTATGTGTTGTGTTGTGTTATTTTTGTTATTTTGACTTCAAAATGGCACCGCGTGAGTGGCTGCCTTTCCAGCAGCTCCTATATTTTGTTGTTCTACTTCTTCCTTTCATAACTTTGCGCTGTGAATTGGGAATTTCTCCATTGCGAGACTAATAAAGGTTTTTCTTATCTTCTTTTTTCTTTCTTATTGGTCCTCTCCGTCTTTTTCCACTCTCTTTTTAGCCAACTCCTCTTGTTTTTACACATGCTCCAGGCTGTCGAAAAGCGCTTGAGATCGAGTAGTTACTTTTCAGTAGAAATGTCTGTTTTCGGTGTTTCACCGAGGTTGCGTGACTCTGTAAAGCTTTCCATCCTCTCGATCCGTATAGAATGACATCGTCACACACTGTACACAGAGCTTTACCGGCGACATCAAGCTTTTTCACGAAATCCGACACAAGCACAATGGTTCCTCTTTACCGTTTCCTACTGGGGACACCGTTAGCTTGCAAACGTTACTTGTAAACATTACGAGCACCGAATCTGCTGAAGACAAGTCCGGACCCCCCGCCCCCCAGAATTTTTTTATGGATTTGGAACAATATAAAATAGGTCCATTTTGACTGGAGAAAAAGCGGAATTCAGTCAAAAAGCTGGAAAAATCTCATCCCTGTTCATGTCTGTTGCAATTAATTATTGTACCAGTACTAATACGAAGCCCTTTTTTCTTTTTACGCGAATACATTACACGTCCCATACATATGCTATTGAAAGCACTGTGATTACCAGTCCCGGTTTAGCGTTTCTTCCCAGAGTTCTCGGGTTATACTTACATTTCATTTCAAATCTGGGCCCCACTTCTGTCAGTTCTATGTTCTTGTGGTCTGTTTTTTTGTAGGTGTGATGTCTGTTTAAAAAATAAAAAACAACAAAGGGGGGGTGTGTGTGAAATGTACAGTGCATATGATTTACACATTTACTGATCTAACTTCTTATCGAACATAATTCAATCTGGTCTTTAAAATGAGATGCCACATTTACACTGACCTGAAAGAGATGAAGTCCTCTTGGTTGGCAAATGTGATTACACGCCTACTGTCCTCTTTGGGCACTGGAAAAAGATACTTGAGGATATTGGATACCTGTGCGTGAAGAAATAATTAGGTGAGCTGACGGACAAATGATGAGAGATGCTATCAGTGGCATGTGAGCAGAGCATGGTTGAGTACTCACCCGCTTGCCAAGCCGTGAGGTGAAGTTGTGAAAGATGAGATGGGGGTAGGCCTCAGACATGGTGCCTATGTCTGGGACATCGTGCCTCATTACCACATTATAAAGCGTGAAGTAAGCTGTGGGTCCAAATGGCAGGTGGCACACCACGAGGCCATCTGCAAATATGGATGAACAAACAATCTAAGCCTGTACTTTCATTCACACCCGATTTATATTGACCAAAGTTTTATTCCAAGCCTTATTTTGAGAAGTATCAGGGCTCCATGATGACCTTTCTTCACTCAGTCACCCTCAACTTGACTTGCACAGTAAATATTCACATTCCTCTTATTTATTCACTATATGACCAATAATATGCAGTTCCTCATCCAAACAGAACATCCTGCCTTCTTTCGCCAAGACAGTGAACTCACAAAACAATTCAGACTCATTATCAGGATTTGTCTCCTCTGGCATGTGACATTTAATGGGGAAAAAGTGACCACTGGTTTGGAGTATGGGACACCAAACCCCATGATACGGGCTGTACCACCGATGTCAGATTTTGGTTCGCATTGCCAGCAGGAAGTCTGATTCGTTTCCAGTGAGGGTTGGACTCCACCAAGGCTGCCCTTTTTCACCGATTCTGTTCATAACCGTTATGGACAGAATTTCTAGGCGCAGCCGAGTCATTGAGGGGTTCCGGTTTGGTGGCCTCAGTATTGAATATCTCTGCTTTATACAGATGATGTGGCGCTGTTGGCTGCTTCAAGCCGGGATCTCTGGAGGGTTTGCAGGCGAGTGTGAAGCGTTTTGGATGAAAATCAGCACTTCCAAAGCTGTGACGATGGTCCTCAGTCGGAAAAGGGTAGCGTGCCCTCTCCTGGTCAGGGATGAGATGTTACCCAAGTGGCCCGAATATAAGATGGCCCTGATTATAAGACACCCCCCTCTTTTTCAAGACTCAAGTTTGAAAAAATACTTTTTGAACACCAAATTAATTTTTATACAGAAAATAATACAGCACATCTGAAACAAATGATTATAACAATATATTTGAGAGAAAAAGCATGTTATTTTGCCTCATTCAAATCTTAACTCATTTCCACCCTTTGACGTATTAATTCGTCAATCACGTTTTTTCATGGGGGAGGGTGCAAGAAAGTCTGATGCAACTTCTCACCACAGGATTAGGCTTGACGGCAATGTTAAATAGCAAAAGAATGGCCATCGGGTGGCAGTGGTGCAAAAATCAACCAGGATCACGCCGGAGAAGTAGTAGAAAGGGCGTACAGTTAAGGAGGGGCGTATGTGGATAGTGGATTGGAACATGAGCAACTAGCAACGATGGAGAAAAGGAAATAACTAACTAAAAAGGATTTTTTTCGGTATAAAAGCGTCCTCGAAACAAAACAACAAAGGAGATGGTGTTTGTGTGGAAGAGAAAATGACGCTTCAGTCACGTAATCGAAAGCGGCACCCGTCAAACGAACGTCGGCCTGCACAAACATGGCGTGCTACACGCGGCCCGGATAGCTCACGCCGAGTTTCGAGTTCATTTGATGAAGATGAACGTGTTCCACGTCAGCGACCATCGCTTGGCAAAGCATTTTGTGCCTCCCAATGCCCCACATCGCCCACAAATCGTCTCCCCGGCGACTTCCAGCGATGACGGCAAAGAGGCTGCTTTGCTTCACATGGCCGACGCCGGGCCCACGTCAGCGATTCGTTGGAATCGTCTCGTAATGACGACGGCGAAAATGATGAATTGGAGAGCGATTTGGATCCCGATATGTCGGACGAATACGTGCCTTCGGACATAACGGAAAGCAGCTGAGAGTTCTCGCCAGAGCCGCTGGAACGAGGAGGTAACTGGTGACTAGCTTGCAAGTTCCCATTCAAAACTTCATCACCTCTTATGCCTCCTCAGTCACTTTTATGTACCGCTACATTCCCCGCTATACTATGAAGTTGCCAGTAACACTCATCATTTATGTACGGTTGATGCGTCTCGTAGATGTGGATGAAAATATGCGCTGACTTGCATGTCGCCATAGGTTTAAAAAAAAAAAAAAAAAAAAAGACAGGACACATTTGGTCAGCTCAGCTCTGCTAAAACCACTAGTGTTAAATTCATATTCCATTTCATTTCAAATTGCATGCTGAGCAGCGTGGAATGAATGGTGTAAATAGCAGTGTGCGAGCATTTATGTGCGTGTGTGAGAGATGTTGAAATGTAAGTGGAAAGCAACAATAAAAAAATAGAAAAATAAAAGTGTGGTAATTGTACATACTTCTATAAATTACAGATTGTCCAACCAGAAGCCAAAAGATGACGACTCCTCGTCTTGGTGGTGGAAAGAAAGGTAAATTATTGTACCTCACTCTGCAGCAAGATATATTTGCAACTTTTTATGTTTCTATAATTTATAGGTCGTGCATCTGGACGTGGTGGGATGAATCGATGTGGTGACAAACTGGATGGAAGCCAAAAACCATCTTCTCCACAGCTTCACTTTTGTCCATAGTTCAATAGTTTTGTTGTGTGCAAATAAATTATTTTGCTACAAAAACATTATTTGTAATGTTCTTTTGTAGGAGGAACACATTATTGAGGTATTTGAGCTGTCACAAAAGCAAAAAATAATGTAAAACTTGAAATGATGCTTGAAATGCATGCTTTTACAAAAAGCTCATTTTCTCTGGATTTCTGCAGAAAATCGGCCTTTTCCATAAAACTTAGCAGTTTTCTAATGCTGATTGCCAACGAAAGATAGAAAGAGAAAGAATGAATGAATGGCTTCTGGTTTTTGAAATGTAAATTACATCAAAACTTCTCCTCAGCTGCCGGTTAACCTGGCCGATCTTCCACCCACTTTTCTCCAGATTGTCGCTACGTTTCTCCATTTTCTGTTATCTCTTCTATTATTTTCTTCTCACCGCTATTTTTTATTTTTCTTCTTCGTGCTACCGCTATTTTTATTTTTATTCTTTGCGACAGGGGTTCGCTTTGGCCTGGGGAGTCAAGTTCAGAATTCGCTTCGATGGTGTCTGGCGCCATCTAGCGTCGTGAATGGGTATAATTTCTAGACACCGAATATAAGACGACCCTGACTTTTTCATTCTGATTTCAATGCAAAAAACACCGTCTTATATTCTGGCCAATACAGTATCTTGGGGTCAAGAGGGAGGGCAGGATGGTGTGCGTGTGTGTGTGTGTGTGGTGTATGCAGGCACGTGCGTTAACAGGCCGATTGTGGGAGGTTGGCTGCTTGAAAAGTAGATCTTGGGTAAAAAAAAAAAATTGGGCTCCCCTGGATTAGGTGATATGGCCTTAAAATAAAATCCTATCTGCACTTGCCTCACGGAACAAGTATGGCTCTGAACAAGGGCTCTTGTTTCTTTTTTAAATTGAGCCATTGATCTTCTGAAAAACATTTTACAATGATACTGTACGACGATATTTAACAATTTAGAACTTCAATTTAGACTTCGGGGTCTCCTCCCGGTGGGACATGCCCGGAACACCTCACCAGGGAGGCGCTCAGGAGGCATCCGAATCAGATGCCCAAGCCGCCTCATCTGGCTCCTCTCGATGTGGAGGAGAAGCGGCTCGACTCTGAGCCCCTCCCGGATGACCGAGCTTCTCACCTTATCTCTAAGGGAGAGCCTGGACACCCTGCGGAGAAAACTCATTTCGGCCGCTTGTATCCGGGATCTCGTTCTTTCGGTCACGACCCATAGCTCGTGACCATAGATGAGGGTTGGAACGTAGATCGACCGGTAAATTGAGAGCTTCGCCCTTTGGCTCAGCTCCTTCTTTACCACGACAGAGCGATACAACGTCCGCATCACAGCAGACGCTGCACCGATCCGCCTGTCAATCTCCCGCTCCCTCCTGCCCCCACTCGTGAACAAGACCCCAAGATACTTGAACTCCTCCACTTGGGGCAAGATCTCCTCCCCGACCCGGAGGGGGCACTCCACCCTTTTCCGACTGAGGACCATGGTTTCAGATTTGGAGGTGCTGATCCTCATCCCAACCGCTTCACACTCGGCTGCGAAACGCTCCAGTGAGAGTTGGAGAGCCCTGTTTGAAGGAGCCAACAGCACCACATCATCTGCAAAAAGCAGGGATGCAATACTGAGGCCCCCAAAACGGATCCCCTCAACGCTTCGGCTGCGCCTAGAAATTCTGTCCATAAAGGTTATGAACAGAATCGGCGACAAAGGGCAGCCTTGGCGGAGTCCTACCCCCACTGGAAACGATTCCGACTTACTGCCGGCAATGCGAACCAAACTCTGGCATCGGTGGTATAGTGACCGAACAGCCCGTACCAGGGGGTTCGGTACCCCATACCCACGAAGCACCCCCCACAGAACTCCCCGAGGGACACGGTCAAACGCCTTCTCCAAGTCCACAAAACAAATGTAGACTGGTTGGGCGAATTCCCACATACCCTCGAGGACCCTGCTAAGGGTGTAGAGCTGGTCCACTGTTCCACGGCCGGGACGAAAACCACACTGCTCCTCCTCAATCTGAGGCTCGACTTCCTGACGGACCCTCCTCTCCAGCACCCCTGAATAGACCTTACCAGGGAGGCTGAGGAGTGTGGTCCCTCTGTAGTTGGAACACACCCTCCGGTCCACCTTTTTAAAAAGAGGGACTACCACCCCGGGTCTGCCAATCCAGAGGCACTCTCCCTGTTGACCACGCGATGTTGCAGAGGCGTGTCAACCAGGACAGCCCCACAACATCCAGAGCCTTGAGGAACTCCGGGCGGATCTCATCCACCCCTGGGGCCTTGTCACCGAGGAGCTTTTTAACCACATCGGTGACTTCAACCACAGAGATAGGAGAGCCCAACTCAGAGTCCCCAGGCTCTGCTTCCTCCAAGGAAGGCGTGTTGGTGGAGTTGAGGAGGTCTTCGAAGTACTCTGCCCACCGGTTCACAACGTCCCGAGTCGAAGTCAGCAGCGCCCCATCCCCACTGTACACAGTGTTAGTGGTGCACTGCTTCCCCCTCCTGAGACGTCGGATGGTGGACCAGAATTTCCTCGAAGCCGTCCGGAAGTCGGCTTCCATGGCCTCACCGAACTCTTCCCACGCTCTGGTTTTTGCCTCGGCAACCACCGAAGCTGCGTTCCGCTTGGCCAGTCGATACCCGTCAGCTGCCTCTGGGGTCCCACAGGCCATAAAGGCTCGATAGGACTCCTTCAGCTTGACGGCATCCCTTACTGCTGGTGTCCACCAGCGAGTACGGGGGTTGCCGCCACGACAGGCACCAACCACCTTACGGCCACAACTCAGATTGGCCGCCTCAACAATAGAGGCACGGAACATGGTCCACTCGGGCTCAATGTCCCCCGCCTCCCCCGGAACATGGGAAAAGCTCTGTCGGAGGTGGGAGTTGAAACTCCTTCTGACAGGGGATTCCGCCAGACGCTCCCAACAAACCCTCACAATACGTTTGGGTCTGCCAGGACGGACCGGCATCTTCCCCCACCATCGGAGCCTACTCACCACCAGGTGGTGATCAGTTGACAGCTCCGCCCCTCTCTTCACCCAAGTGTCCAGAACATGCGGCCGCAAATCCGATGATACAACTACAAAGTCGATCATCGAACTGCGGCCTAGGGTGTCCTGGTGCCAAGTGCACATATGGACACCCTTATGTTTGAACAAGGTGTTCGTTATGGACAATCCGTGACGAGCACAGAAGTCCAATAACAAAACGCCACTCGAGTTCTGATCGGGGGGGCCGTTCCTCCCAATCACGCCCCTCCGGGTCTCACTGTCATTGCCCACGTGAGCATTGAAGTCCCCCAGCAGAACAAGGGAGTCTTCAAATTATGTCCAGACTAAATATGTTTTATGAATATTTATGCCCAGAATGTCTCCTACTACTCAATAATGACCGAAATCATGATATTTGGAGCTTCCAGTCTACCACTGCCAACTACTACAGCAATCAGAATGAAAAAAAGAGATCTTTTATTTGATGTGGTGATTTGTGCCACCGACATCACGCTAGAATACAGGTATTTAATCTGTGGACAGTCCTTACAACAGACAGTGTGAGAGACACATAATCAATCACTGATATTGTAGATTGATTATATTGCCGCAATCTCTCGACCATTTCCGAAATTGTCCTGCACATACTACAGGTGTTATGGTCGCAAATGTAGCTATGATGAATATAATATATGACGTGTATGAGAATATCCTGTCACGTTTTACCCACTCTCATGAAGTAAAATCTCGGCGGGGGCTTTCTAAGTGTGCTGCTGAGCGTGACTTATTTCTTTCGCAGTCGTCGTGCTTGTGGAGTCCTGCTTGCAATTCATAGAAGTCGCGACGGAACAGATTTGTTAGTGAATTGCGCTTCATGGCGACCATTTTGGCATTATTCTGAAGGACGTCAGTCTTGTCAACCCCAAATCATTTCCAGACTAAGGGACGTGGACTTCGGTCTTGCTATTAAAATGCTGGCTGAGACAAGAGACTCATCCAGTTCTCCATTCCCGCAATTGGAAACAACGGTGTCTTGCGCTCGGCTGGTCCCCACAGAGTCGCGTGACCGAATCCTGCCCGCTGATTTGCAAAATGAAGACTTATCACTTCCTCCTCCCATCTAGGCACGCTGATTTGCCAAAGGAGGATTTTAATCGCTTCCTCCGACTTTGCAGCCATTAGGTCTTTTCAAGGTAGCCTGACTACAATACCGTAAAATGACAGATCATGAAAGAAAGATAGGCGACAATATTGATGACAATATATACATCGTCCACCCCTAGTTAAACTCTAAGGGCATTATGTCGAAGGGGGAAACGTGGACTTTAAAGTTTGGATTTTAAATATATATTTTGGGAAACCGGTCCTTAGACTTTTGTTAGAGGAATCTATGAGCAAAATTGTATCATGTTTAAAGTTTCATTTAATTTGGGCACATCAAAGCGTTTGGGTGCGTATCCAGCACCCCCAAATGCCTGCACACAAAGGCGCCGGCCATCTGGCCGGGGGACTGTTGAAGTCCACAATTAGCACGTCAATACAGGTGGACAACCACAGGGGAGAAGGCGACACTCGGTCACAAAAGGGGAATGAATAATTCGGGAACAGCGGTTGAGCAACAAAAGACGAGTTGAGAACACCCGTCGCGCCCAGACGACATTGACCATCCGCAAAGTCTACAACATGCTAATTCGATGTAGACCAGCCAGAAAAGGCGCCAATGTACTGGTGGTTCAAGTTGGAAAAACAGGTAACCAATCACTACCGAGGAGCCGGACCGGGGTGCGGCATGCAAACATCGGGGGCAGTGTTTTTCTTGTATTTTGCATATGTTACAATAAAATGTCGAACTCGCGGTGGCGGGACTGAGAGTGTGATCGCGGAGCAACTAACTGTCGTTCGCTCTCAGAGATCCGCTCCCGCCGATATTGAAGACAATTTTCCTGTGTGCCGAGTCATTTCTTTAACTTTGTCCGAGAAAATCTCTTTTCTACAACATCTGTGACACTGAACTTTGAAGAATTAATAAACCAACCTGGCTGTCCTCTGGTTTCATGAATGATGACAAGGTCAGTCACGTTGTTGGCTTTGCAGGCTCGCACCAGTGCCGCAATCTCATGGTTTCCCCTGTTCATGCGTTGAGCTGCAGGAATCATCAACTTTACCTCCTGTCCCGGAAGAGCAGAAGGTACTTGTTTATTGAAAGACATCAATGAGAGCGTTATGCATCAGCCACTGCTGTCACCAGATGAGTATTTGGTGGTGGCGGTGTTACAGTGTGAGCAAGTGTCTCCAGTCGGTACAGAACTGCCTTACTACCAGAATAACATGATTAATACAGTGATTGTGCCCCTACAAGAACAACACAGGCCTAATTTCATCTTCATGGACGACAATGCTCCAGCTCATTGAGATCGCATCATCGGAGAACGGCTGTTGGAGACTGGTGTACTTGAGATGAAATGGCCTGCATTTTCTCCAGGCCTGAATCTTATTGAAAATCTGTGGGAGCAGCTGAGTCGCCCCTGCACCCCAGAACCTCAATGACTCGAGGGCTGCCTTTCAAGAAGAGTGGGATGCCATGCCTCAGCAGACAATAAGTCGACTTGTGATCAGCATGAGACGTCGTCGTCGTCAAGCTGTAATTGATGCTCAAGGGCACATGACAGGTTTATTTAGACGTTGAAATCTTTTGTTGTGGTGCACCCACCATTGTTAACTTTTGTTTCAATTGTTTGAAATGAATAGAAAAACAAGTGCATCCTTCAACTTAAATGTGCTACTTTCATGATATGATAGATATCACTGTAGCATGATGAACTTTTATATTTTCCATACATTTCCCTTGAAAGCCAAATATCCCCAACTTTTTATGAGGAGTCTAATTCAAAATTCAGTACTAAAGAGAAACATTTAAATATGTGTTTTTAGCAGTATCTACCACTAAAGGACGAGCTGATGGTCAGAAACACAGATTGGACATAATGCATGCCAGCATGAGGAACAATGACTTTTCATTCATATTTCAGACATTGTAAATGGAAATTCTCACTGTCCCTATGCTACTATGCTACTTTGTGTTAAAGTGTTAAGTAGTTTAGGAATGCCTCATAAACAACTGAGCCAAACCTTAGCAAACATTTTGAGTCTCGAACTCGGGTCTCTGGAAGTGGTGACAAGGACTTTTGGATCTTCAACTCCAGCCCATTTGTACTCATCATCCATATGTGAGCTGACACCTACCAGAGAGACAATGTCGTGATACAAATGAAAGGGATCAATAGTGTATAATAATGAAAGCAACACTAACCCTCTGCACCACCATCATCATACTCCAGAAGCTTCTGGAGCTGCAGTGCATCTTTGCGTACCTCAGTTGGAAGCAGACAGTTTTCTACAGGAAGGAAAAATAATGTGAGGTCGATATCATACATGACACTATTCCGTTTATATGAAGAGTAAGCCAATCCATACCATCGAGAGCACCCTTCAGCTTCTGTTTCTTCTCTTCAATTGTTCGCAGCCTGTCTTCTTGTGCCTTCCTGTACAAGTACTCCCGCCTCAGTCTCACCTCTCGACGAAGCTATCAATATCACACCACAAAGCCATCACATCAAATGGAAAGGAACATCAAAATCATATTGTTCATTCGTTGACATTGGTTGTAATCTATATTAGACACGCTGCCCGCCCACAAAGTTTGCCCTTTTCGCTTTACGAATAAAACCTAAAACAACTGTTTTGATTATAACGCCACATCACAACAGACAACTAAGAGTTCTCCAACTGATTATCAGAAACGTGTTATTGTCTACGACAGAGGTCACCAACGTTTTGGCAGCCTCAAGAACCACACGAGTAGCCCGTGGGTCGGTTCTAAAAACAGCTCACCAATGAGGTTATTTGAAAAGGTTTATGTTTACAGAGATTTATAGAAATTAAGTGTTGCATATTGATACTTACAATATTTACACATTATTCACAATACCAAATACATTTGACTTAGTACGTAATTAATATCTTCTAAACGAGATGCTCCCCTCGACCAAACGGCGTCTATAAAGTATTTTCTTATGGCTGGATTGTCACGCGTCAGTTAAACCGTATCGTCTGAGACGTTCACAGACAACACTAAACATACCGACACGTTTTTCTACTTAAGCGAGCGTTGGCATTGGCACCATCCTCTTGTTCAACAATATACCTGAATTTCACTTGTCGAAAATGAGTGAGTTAGAAAAACCTTACCATGTTTCTTTTTTTGGTTGCAAAGTAGCAGCTACCAGTTGCCACATGGAAAGGAGTGCCGCATATAACATCGCTCTTCATTGGCCAAAGTCGGAGCCAATAGGAGCGCTTGATACTGGCATACGGAAATTGATTCCAGAATAAGAGCTCGGTGACTGTACAACGCCTTCAAAGTTAGACAGATTGGTCGAGTCCGGTTTCGGCCTTCCTCTGAGGAGTTTGCCAGAAAAAATTGTGGCATAGGCTTCCTCAAGAGCAGGGCCTTTTTTTTGGTTTGTTTGTTTTTTCCCCAAAACCTGGAATAAAAGTCCCAAAATGTTTTGAGCCGTGGAACTGTGAACAGTTTACACATATAGCTTCTGCTGTGTGGCAGACTACTGGCTTGTGTTTAAACAATTGTCAGCAAACTTGTTTGTGTCTTGAACACTATGTTAAGTGGAGAATTGTTTTTTCACCTTTCTTGATCACAGGTCTCTCAATGATGATGGATGCACCACCTCCAATTTATAGAAATCTGGTCAATAACAACAGACTATTTATGTTGCTACATTGCAATTAGAAAAGGTAATCATTACATACACATACACACACACACACACACACGTAAAAAGGTAATTAGATATTAAATACACGCACGCGCATGTGTGTGTGTGCACACACACTTCAGAGGATGCATAATTTGTACACATCTTATTTTATTGTAGGACATATTTATTTTTATTTTTGCACGTTACATGATACAAATGGTAGCCGAAGTAACAACTCAGACAATGGTCGTTTGCTCTGAGGTTAGCAAGTTCTGACCTCTTTCATGACTTTCTGGGAGCTCAGGAGATGATGGTCTGCTGCTCTCAGATGATCCTGATGGGCAATAGTCGCTTGAAGAGTCAGCTTCAAGCGACTGTGTCAAACATGTTGAGTCTGACATCGGTGGTCGATGTTTTTGGGGAATTGCTCACACGTGACAAGGATGACAATGGCACAAAGTCATCTTTTTTTATTTGAAAAAGCTATGTTTGTTGAGTTAGCTGCTGGTATTTATCCATGTTCTCACCACATGGTATCGCAATTCTGTGTACACACGCTCACACGAAGGTGGCCCAAGATCTGATCAAAGCCACTTCTGCCATGAAGTGGTGATTTATCATCCTGAAATCATTCCCAAAGCCTTGACACTTACTGAGGAGCTGCATTAAACCTTTACTTTTTGGGGGGACAACAACAAAAACTTAACTATGTTTTGGCACTAGATGATAGGGTTTTTGCAAACCTAATTGTGTAACTTCATTTTTAATCGAGGTGCTGCATTAATAAAAGGGTCAAATAAAAAAATATCCGCAACTACTGTGTTATACTGTGTTAAGGTAAACTCAATTGAGATAGAAAGAGCATATGAAACCAAGTTTCTCGGATTAGTAATAGGCTCAAAACTACTGTATGTTGGAAGCCACATATCGATAACGTAAAAAGAAAAATAGCCAAAACCGTAGGGATCCTCTACAAAACCAAGGAAGTGCTAAATAAGAGATCTTTGTACACATTATACACTTCATTATTATTACCATATATGACCTACTGTGTGGAAATATGGGGAAATGCCTGCAAAACAAACACACTCCCTCTTCTAAAACTACAAAAAAAAGCAATTCGAATTATTAATAGATCAAAATATACGGAACCCACAAATCCACTATTTATCAAATTAAATACGATGAAATTTTATGACCTGGTTGACTTTAAAATCGCCCAATTAATGTACAAAGCACACAATAACCTGCTCTGCCAAAACATTCAGAAGTTTTTCGAAATTCGAGAAAGCAGCTATGATTTAAGACAGGGGTGCCCAAACCTTTTGGATCGAAGATCTACTTTTCGATCAACTAACCTCCCGGGATCTACCTTTACCGGCACGCGCGCGCGCGCACACACACACACACACACACACACACACACATCTGAAACTGAGGCATGCGACGCACTTTTGCAGCCTGTTAACTATCGTAGCTCACACGTACCGTTTTAAAGTGCTTCCCTGGGCCCTCCTAGATTCCTATTCTTTGCCCGTGCCCTCAGTGAATTGTACACGAAGCAAACTCTGAATGAGAATAATGACGATAAAAGATAGAGCGCAACAGCTCTGATCACAAGCTGCAATTGCAGACTGCTGAGAGCTAACAATTTCCGGTGACGTCATCACGCGCCACCGTAAATTCAAGATTTACCTGCTTTATTTTTTTTAAAAAAATTGGTGAAAATGAGACTGATAAGATGATTAGGGTGCAGTGTACATTAACACAAAATATATATTACTAACATGTACAAAGACACACAAATGGTTGTTTGTTTTTTTTCTCCTCGACACTCCTCGGATCTACTTGGGACCTGTCTTAGATCTACCGGTAGATCAGGATCGACGTAATGGGCACCCCTGATTTAAGAGGTACCAATTTATTCAAAAAACTCAAAACAAGAACAAACATCAAGCAAAGAAGTGTATCTATCAAAGGTGTTAATCTGTGGAATAATCTCGAAACGGACCTGAAAATGAGTAAATCGCTTGCTGAGTTCAAAAACAAATTCAAAAAAATAGTACAAACAACCTACATCAATCAGAGTTAAAATGATCAATTCTAAACATTAAATATAATGATAAATCAGAACTAAGTTGATAAATAGAGAAAGGTATAGAAATATCCATTATGAATACAAGAGAAAATTGACACAAGAGTGTCAGGGTGTGGAAGTATATAATCCCGATACAAACCAAAAGTTGTAAAAATATCACGGTTAAGGGTAAAGTATGAGCCTTAATGGAGACTTCTCTCTTCTTACTTTTTTTCTTTTCTGATTGATATAAAAATGATTTATTAGATATAAACACATAACGGGGTAGGACTAGATAAGTCTTTTACTTCTTCCTACTCCCTTGAACATAACTGTGTTGAATGAAGACTGATTTCTTTCTTTTTACTATTTTATCTACCTTATTTTCTGTCAAATTATTACTGTATATGTTTTATGTTCAATAAACAAAC
Source organism: Hippocampus guttulatus (assembly GCF_054856545.1). Taxonomy (NCBI): domain Eukaryota; kingdom Metazoa; phylum Chordata; class Actinopteri; order Syngnathiformes; family Syngnathidae; genus Hippocampus; species Hippocampus guttulatus. The sequence goes on from NC_141265.1 coordinate 22,319,725, forward strand.
CAATACCAATACAGACGACTCAATTACAATTTGATAAATCATTTCACGTTTACATTCATCTGCACGTTTCATTGGGAATGACAAAAACCTTGCTTGGGATGATCTATATTCAGCATTAAACGATAGCCTTTAAATCGTTCTTAAAAAAATCTCACTTTGTTGATCATTATGACGGTATTAACATTATTCTTTTTTATTACAAGATCAATTTGACGCCTGCTATTCAGTGGCGACCAATTCGATGCCATTCGCTCGAAGTCACCTGACACAGGCTCCAGCAAATCTGTGACTTCTTGCTTTTGACATGTAGGCTACAATTTCTCCATCAAGTTATTATATTAATTTTTTTCATGTTATGCTACCGGCCCACTTTCGTTGGAAAGCAAACTGGTCTCTCCGTGCCAACCACTTACAAGTCACAACTTCCATATTTACTGTACATGTTTTTTTTAACCCGCGACTCCCTAAGTTACAGTAAAGGTGAACTTTGGCCAGTTACATTAAAACAAAGTTTTTATGGGAAAAAAATAATTGCAGCTTCTGAAGAAATAGGTTTGTATTTATTGGAACAAACCAAACATAATCAAACTCACACAGTGTAAAGATGGAACATGTCGTAGGGCAGGGAAGAAATGATGGGATTCATTTAAAAATGTTATACTGTATATGCATTTTGTCATGCTAATAACATAACTCCCTTCAAGTCAGATGTTCGGAGAAAATTACTCTCCATAGTCCATAGTGCAGATGTTACAATGTTTGAGAGTTAGGCAGTGATGCTATTGGCGTGACAATTTGGAAGAAATCTGATCCCTGAAAAAATAAAATAACATTTAAAAGTGCACGTCAGTTCTATAAAACATGATGTTGTCAGGACAAATTGTCTTGCATCTTTGCAGTTTAACAAGTTCATGGAAAATCAGTGACACTTGTCATTTATTTTTCATGATTTATAAATTCTTTCCTCACTATACATACAGATTTCATGCTTTGCTTGAAACCGATTTGAGCATTTATACTCAATTATATGGAGAGAGAGAGAAAAAAAATGGATCAATGCTGTAAAGTTTCAGCTGTGGAATTAAACATACCGGTACTTGGTAAACCCACAGAGTGTAAACTTGAGACGGTGAGAGATGAGCTGGATACTTTAAGAAATCTTATAGTGCTCCACGGGTATGTTGGACAACACAGTCTTAGGATAAATTTAATTGCTATCATGGGCAGCCATTCTGACCTGAAAATTACAGCAAAGCAATGACAGCGTATGATGCCATATAATGAGTAGAAACAAACAAAACCGTTTCAAAGGAGGAAAACATTGTACTGTACACATATGAAAAGCTGCATTGCGCTTGAGCGTTTTTACCATCATATGTCATCAACACAACCAGGCCATCCTGTACTAAAACAAATCCGACAATAAGTCATCAGATCATTGAAAATTGAAATATTGCAACATGCAGAAACGGATCAGCACAAAAGAACACAACCTAAAGAACAAAGTTGGCAACCTTAAAACCGTTTTCATCAGTGAGCCTCCCCAGCAAACGTGCTAATTTGATGTCAGATCTCGAATTATAGTAAGAACACTTAAAATGAGTCATGATAGCAGCACACCAGTTCATTGTGACCTCTGTTAAGGCATTAAAAGAAAACACGTTTGGATGTAGACAATGCTTGTGAGAAAAGATGTAGCAGCTTTTCTTTTAGGGGGTGGGGAGGTGATAATAAGTACAGTGAAACTCCTTGACAACGAAACCTACATGGGCGAAAATACCCTCATCTGAGATCCGATTTGCTACAGGGAAAACCCCTCTGTTGTGAAAAATGTCTTGCTGCAAACATGATTTCGTTGTAGAAGAGTTTCACTGTATGAGTACAGTGATATTCTTCCACAAGATGTGATGTGTCATACATTTTCTGGCAACTGCAGTTTTGCTACATCCACAATGAGCCAATTTTAGAATTATGCCAGCTAATTTTGTTGGTCCAACAATAGTCTACATAAGTGTGAGTAGTCTCACTCTGGGAAATCATTAATGACATGACAGACGTAGCGCGTAAAGTCGTGACAAAAACATGAGCTAGTCTGTTTGACCTTTGACCCAAGCTACTCAAAACCCCTTGACCTGGATATAATTTAAAATCGAAACAGCTCTTACAATGAGATACAAAACAGACTGATGACTGAATCATTTTTCTTGGGGGTGATTTGTTTTAGGCCATTTATATACTATATCACCATACAAGATTAAAGGAATGCACACGTTCTTTTTAACTTTAAAGGTGTAAACCTGGCGGGGGGGGGGGGGGGGGTTGTACCTTTACATGTCGAAGCAAAACAGTACGAGGACAGAGAGAATAGGAGAGCCGTTTGTTACTTCCAGCATGCTGGCAAACATTATTCCAACTACACCAAGATTCTGACAGAATGGTAATCCTGACTACAGTGACTAACTGGAAGTGGATTTCTTGAAAAGTAACAAATAGTCACAAATGTCCACACAGAGCACCCAAAAAAAAAGAGAGATTACAGCTCTACTGATCGTCAGTTTCCCATCTCATTGCCGTTTCTAACCGAATGGAATGAAAGACAGCAGAAAAGTGCAGTCAAGGAAAACTCGACCAGACCAGAAGGAACAAACAGGGCCGTATCCAGAGTGTCCAATTGTACCTGGTGGTTGTTGGTAGCCTCGTGTATTGCATTTTGTATGGCTTGGGATACATCTTTGTGCACATACAAGTCAGGGAACCAGGTCGCGATCTCACTCCTTGCCACGGTTGTTCCCAGGTTCAGTTTACTCATAAACGGGGACATCTTATATTTCTTCATAATCTCCATCATCTCTTTTGGCGGAACTTGACCCTCGTCCTAGAAAGTCTTCCAGCTCATCCACCTCTGTCTTCTTGGTCCTCGATTTCTTCTTCTTTTTCTCTTTGTCGTCAACGTCATCTTTTTCCTTTTTCTTGTGTTTATGTTTCTTCTTACTCTTTTCGTCCTCCTGAGAATTGAACGGCAAAATTGAATCAATGGCTTCAAGTCAAACAGGAGCAGCCTTTTGCATCAAGATGTAAACCCCGTAAATACTTCACCTCTTTACTTTTCTTCTTTTTTTTCTTCTTGTCTTTGGAGGACTGTTTGCTTTCTCTCTCTGAAAATGGAAAAAAAAGTAACATTAGATGTGTGATGTACAAGGATAATATCCATTGACGGATCATCCTCTTACGCTCACCACTCCACATCTAAGTGTTGAAGTTCGCAAAAGATGTGAAGTGTACTGGAACACTCTGTCCGTACCATATCACTTTTTCTTTTAAAACTTTCCATTTAGATACCACTTCCGCCGTAAAGGGTGAAGCTAAACACACTGCAGTTCATTTAATTTGTTGACCGAATTGTCACTTTGAGAAAAGTGTATTTCTCCACCATTCCTATTGTCCAAACTAAGGTCCGAATTGAATTAAACGACCACATTCAAGGCTAGATCAGGGCAGGGGTGACCACTACGTCGATCGTGAGTCAACGGTCAATCGCGCAGGGAGTGTCAGTAGCTCTCATGGCATGAACTCAATCATTGCCAGCCCTGACAGTTTTATGCTATTGATATAATACACTGCAGCTGCCTGTCAATGGCGGTGAATGTGTTTATACAACAAAGTTGATTCCCGCATATAATCTGTTGCACAATTTGTCACTTGATTGATGTGTCGGGCAGCCAGTCATAGACCTGTCGCACGCTTCCAAGAGCGTTATCTGGCAAAATTAGCTAACAAGCAGTTTCCATTTTGTTCCGTCAACTCTAAACTTAACAATAAAGTAAAACAAACATAAGTGGATCAAGTAAGCCAAATATTTCCATTCCATACAGAGGGCGAGGAGGATTTTCTCCATCCACCAAAAAAAAATATATTTTTTTTAAAAAGCCATCCGGGGGCCTTCGGATGGCGTGTCGCGGTTGCCGGGTGGTGTGGTGGTGGTGGGGACTGAGACGACTTGGCTGACCGACGGACGGAAATGTGGAGCAGCATTTTCAGCTCCTTGATAAAAACCAATAAGTCTAAGTACCTTTCCAACATGACTGATATTCATTGGGAAGGGTGCTAAGCTCTGTCCTGGCTTCATCCCTGGCTGATTTCATTCAGTGTAAGTTATCAGAGTAAAGTAAGGACAAAAAATGTACACTCGTTGTAATATGCAAGTTGGGTTCCTGCAGTTATACATACAATGTATAATAAAATGGACTTGGTCATTTTATAAGTAGCTCGCATGCTGAAAACGTGTGGGCACCCCTGGGCTAGCTGGAGCTCTTGCATTGTTGCCTTTTCTTTACTGTATCATACACTGTGACGTACTGCTATGATGTGACACTTTTGATGTCTGTTTCTGTAGCGCATAATATCCTGTCATGGGGACGCAAGATCGATCGGGGTTTACCTTTCTACACCGTAAGTCAGTGGTTCTCAATTATTTTCTGTCATGCCCCCCCCCCCCCAAGGAAGAGGAAAACATCTCGCCCCCCCCCACACGGCTATAAATATCATTTGTCTGTAAAATTGTTGTAAGTACACCTTTGCATAACACTGTGTCCTTATTAACGTATAAGAGAATAAAACTCAAAGTCAAACCATACGATACTGAAAAATAAAATGACAAAACTCAATGACTAATAATGCATTGAAACTAATCACCAACATTATCTCAGGAGCACAATATTAAAAAAAAACTTTAACCAGCAAAACAAAAATATTTAAAAGAATTTGTGCTTTTTTTAAATCAAAGATGATGTCTGGATTAATGGCTACAATGAGCACATTTTGCAATGCACAGCTTTTCAAAGCGAGGTTTTAAGCAGGACACAGCAACTCTCGGCTTCTGCTCAATGTGTAGCGGGGATTTTAGTCTACTGAAGTAGCAGTCAGAAAGCGGCATGATTGTAGGCAATATTCGGCACGTTTTCGCTGAAAATAAACTCAAGCAGCTTATCAGCGTGATTGGGGTGTAATGTCTTTAAGTGACACCTTAATTTATTTGGCTTCATGCTGTCCGCGACCAAAACGTTTAGCCAAAGTAAACACATCGATCTTAACTCGTCTGCCACCGAAGGCACATTGAAGCCAAGCTCTACATACGCCTCGTCATATTTCCTCCCTGAGAATGCTCCCTGCGCAAACTCTGCCAATGAGAGCGCTACTGCTCCCTAACGTAGTGGAGGTGCAACTGCAAGTTATTTTAGGACAGTAAAAAAATAAAAAAGCATGTTCCCCGAGGTCCCCCCTGGTGTATTTGAGAAACACTGCCTTAAGTGAAGAGCTGAGCTCGACTGTACAGTTTGACAGAAAGGTGGTCATTTGCAAAAACCATCACTGTCGCGGAACATTGACATTTAACTAACAAGTCAACATTTTACTGGTTCCTAAGCAACGGTGCTACGCTAGCAATGGTAATGACATATCGGAACATTTCCAACATCTTGCCTTCTTGCTCCTCACTGCTCTCTTTGGTTGCTGAAGGTTCTTCTTGGATGCCAAGGCCAAAAAGGTCGGTCACGTCCTGTTGTTTAAAGGAGATCACAGTGGGATTCACCGGTTTTGGCGCCTTGGCTGACTGCAAGTCATCATCTGAGAGGTCAGATAGAAGTTCATCCCTTGCAAGGAATGTACTCTGAGGATAACAAAATAGGATGATGGTTATGACCGAGAGTTTATTTATTTATTTATGTGTGAAAAAGAAGTTAAATAATTGACCGTAAAATGTCACAGTTGACAAGTGTAGCATTCACTGACGAAGCTCGGGTTTATTTTTAAACTGTTGAAGCCAAGTCATCCTCACGTTTTACAGCTGTAAATCAACAGTTTCCTCCTCCTCATCCTGCCCACGAATAATAAGCTCTTTGGATGTTTCTAGATAAGTTTTATACAACCAGATGCATGCTACACTGTCAAGTCCGTTTTACCTTACCTTTGCTATTTTTGGTGCGTCTGATGTTTCAGACTCAAAGTCAGGGTCATCCATCACAAAAGATAGCATCTGGTGGGCCACCGGGCCTTCAGGGTCTGTATCAGAGTCTCCAGCAATATGCGAGACCCCTTTCTTTTTTCCTTGCTGCTGGGTGGGCTGTTCTTCTGTTGGAATTAAAGTGAGGAAGATGGGAGCTGTGGGCTGGTCTCGGAGCTCTGACGCCTTTGATGCCACCTTTGGTTTGGATATGCAGCTGAAACCGAGAGATTTGGGGAAAAGGAACTTTCAAATATATTGTGCCTCAATGGACACACACTTTCGTGCTAAAGCCTGCTAAGTTAGGTAGAATGGTAACAGTTGGTAATACATATCACACAAACATATCACAAGAGAGCAACAAGGGATGTAGCAATATCACTTTTTGTCCACACCAAGTACCAGTACAAATACTGTATTTTTTGGATGAGAAGTCACTTTTTTTTCCTCATCGTTTGGCTGGTCCTGCGACTTATTTTCAGGTGTGACTTATATATATTAAAATTAGAGCTTGGACAGGCATTCAAAATCCTGGTTCCAAATAGTGCATTCTAACATTCACTCTGACGCCCTAATGCCTCTCCGAGAGGGTGTTTGTTCCCAGAGACAGAACACACAGCCTTCTCATTCATTTTAATAAATGTTAAATAATTGAAAAAATACACACTCACATACACACATATAGATATATAAATATACAGACACACAGATGTGCGTTTCGGACATCCAGTTAATGTAATTTTTATTTTTATTTTTTTACAAAAATGGACGTGTTTTCTCAGGACAGCGATGATATTAGACTTGATTTGTAGATTAAAATTTTAATTGCGAACCAAGTAGATTCCCATCATTCGCTGAGTGCAATTATTGTGTTTATAGCTAGCTAATTTACTTTGAGTCAAAACACAAGACAACTTCTAATAACATGCATTATTCCACCCAACACATTTGGTTATGTGACAAGTCTTACGTTTTCAGCTCAGGTTCACTGTCCAGGTCCTGGTCCTTTTTCTCAGAAGGGGCTACTAGTGTTTGGTCCTCCTCATCACTTGTCAGAATGATATCTTGACTGGGAGGCAGCATTTTAGGCTGTGGAAGGTTGGGCCCTGTATCATCAGGATCAAGCTCATCCTGGAAACCAGACACCATGGGGTTTCCTCTGTCGTCACACTCACTAAGATAGAAAACAAACTAATAACATATACTGCATATTGTGTATGTCTATGTCATGTAATGTAGTTGTCGATGTATTTTTTTCAACATGCTCTATCTACATCAGGGGTGTAAATCTCATTTTTGTCGCGGGCCTCATTGTCGTTAGCGGGCCGTTATGAATTTTGGGAAACCATATAAATGTGTAATCTCCTCCAGATATTACATACACACAACAAATTGATGAATAACTAGTTTTAAAATCAGAAGTCAAAAATAATAACGGTTATTGTGGATTACATAGGACAATATGAAATTTTGGTTCAGACTTTAGCAAGCATCATGGAACTAGACATGCTTGATTTGCTTTCGCGGGCCAAATAAAATGATGTAGCGGTCCAGATCTGGCCCCTGGGCCTTGACTTTGACACCTGTGCTCTACATCATACTCAGGTGTCTCTAATACGGTGTAATGGACAAAGTATATAAATCAAACAAGGTTAAGAACCACTGGCTTAGACTGAAGTTGTTTTTTCCCCCCTTTGGAATGAAGAAGTGCTTTACTTTTTCAGAAAGGGAAAGGTTCGCGTGGTTCACTTTTTTAAACCAGTGTTGGACGATGTGGTCACCTAATTTATATCTATGTTTATTCATCTGTTTAAAAAAAAAAGAAACAGATGGCATCTACCGGTCAACCCTACATTTTATGACAGTTGCACCAGCTCGAACCTACCACTGCCCTCTGTACACAACTGTGCAATGGTCCTCCCTCTACATTTGATGGAAAACCCATGCACTGATTTTTTTTTTTTAATTGTGTTGTTTTTATTATTGTTAAAGCACTTACGGGTAAAATTCTTCTTTACAATTCAAAGCTTACCATAACAGCGTTCACAGAACGAGGGCATCAGAAAAATTGACATATTAAATCTGGAATCACTCAGTACTTTGAAAATTTCTTTCAAAGCAATCATGACGGAACAGTACAACTGTTTATAACCTGATGGCTCTTTTTTTGTTTCATGTTTCTGTTTTCTGTTTCACACCTGGATGTCTACTGCGCTACTGTGTGGAGTGTGTCAATCATAATGTTTAGTTGTGTGTAGCTTTGTTTTGCCTCAGGTCTGTTGTGCTCTTATCTGTTGCCTGTCTTGGCCAGGGCTCCCTATTAGGAGAGTTAGTGGAACTCAATGTGACCTTTCTTTGTTCAAGAAAATGAATACAAATAAACCCTATATTGTGAAAATGTACTAAATGAAGTTGCCAAATAAAAATGAAATGTTGCATTTTTTCAAATATTTATTTTTGTAATGATAGAAACACTTTAAAAAATAGAAAACAGTCACAATAACATCTAAATACCGGTAAATGAAAATGATTCTCCATACATTCCATCACAACCGATACTCCCCCAAAACCAACATTTTAAGTGCTCACCTGTCACTGTCCGCTGCTGGAGCTGGCTGAGGCACCTTTGTTTTTGATGGCAAACTGTCCTCGAGGAAACTCTTGTCCAGTCTATCATCTGGCACAAAGTCATCCACGCTTTGTACGAGAGTAGGACACACTGGTGCAGGTAGGTCCTCTGAGGAAAACATTGCAGTAGCTCACGGGTAAGATAACAGTTACTGTACAATCTTTTCTGTTGTTGATCAAGTTAAAGTCTTCAATTGCAGTTCAACTCTGTTGCAATCTTCCAATACCAAATGTGGCAATGAAGCAGTGACATCACATGACATTCTAATACCCTCAATTCCTGTGCGTATTTCACGGTCTTTGAATTTCTCAACGGCTCAGGCTGGAGCCTTGTGACCGCTCTCTACTTATGTACCGGTATATAAACTCTACACACCCTTGTACAAATGGCAGGTTTTTATGATAGAAAACAATGAGACCAAGATAAACAGTTTCACAACTTTTTCCACCATTCATGTGACCAAAACTGTACAACTCAATTGAACATAAAAATATTTTCCAGATGGGAAGTAAAAAAATAACAACTGAGATCATGTGGTTTGTGTGCACACCCTCTTCACAGGGGGTGTGGTTGTGTTCACAATTAACCACACGTTAAAAAGGGAGTCAGTACACCCCTACCACCATTTCAAGTGGTTCTGATTAATGAAACAATTAAGTTCAGATGTTGTGACATTTTTGTCGGCACATCTTACAGCAGAAGCCACAGGATGCTTCCACGGCATGACTTGGACCTCATTGTTCAAAGGTATCAGTCAGGACAATGGAAGAAATGAACTTCCAAGGCATTAACTATAGCACGGAAGACAGTGAAGACAGTCAGCGACAAGTGGAGTCATCACCAAGAACAGGACCACCCCTCCAAAATTATTAAAAGAATAAGATGTCTAGTCAGGGAGGCTGCAAAGAGGCAGAGAGCAACACGAAAAGAGCTGCAGAAGTGTACTAATACTAGAATAGCTGAACGTGACTTGGGGTTAATCAGAGGGACTTGAAATGGTGACAGGCGTGTGTGCTGACTCCTATTTAACATGAGTTTGAATGTGATAGGTTCATTCTGAACACACCCCAATTCCCACTTATAAGAGGGTGTGTGCACTTTTCCAAACGCATCTCAATTTTTATTTTGACTCCCCCCATTGAGTTGCACATTGTATGACTCACATTAACGGTAAAAAAACATTTGCAAATGATCTTGAACCCTTTTTTTTTCATTTGAACATGGGTGTAGACTTTGTATATCCAAGATGTACACTCAACAACAGTCAATTAAAATAGCATTCGAAAACGTACTAGTTTTCCAAATTTCAACTTAGCTTAATCAGATCTGAAAGTGACAGCCTTTTAGCAGCAGGCCCACAGCATTGCAATTCCGGTGTTCATATATGCCACTTCAGCTTGTCATCCAAGAATTAATCACGAAAGATCAAACTTTGACTAAAGCAAGGAGCGTCTGGAAAGATTCTACCCATTTTGCAATATGCAAAAACAAAATGTGTTGTCGTGTAGCGTAGTCGTACCTGATGCGCTAACAGAAGCCTCAGGGACGGGCGATGAGCCAAACCATCGAGACATGAAGCTGCGTTTCTGGGGGGCCGATACCGGTGTGACGGAGGACTGAAGGTGCTCTGGTGATTGAGCTGAAGACTTTAATTCAGCTGAAGGCGAGGCTGCTCTGGCAGCGGCAGCAGCCAGATCTGGAGCCGAGGGAGGCGACACAGTGGGCGACTGTGGGAGTGGCTGCGAAGGGATTGGAGGTTGAGGTGTGCTTGGGCTGGAGCTTCCTGTGGAGGCCCCACTAGGAGGAACAATGGGGGACTGGGAGCCTGAGGAGGGACTCTGACCGTTGGCTGGACCAGGTGAGCCATAGCCCTTATTGCGGGACTCCAAGTTCTCCAGGAAGCTAGCAAAATGTCAAAGAAGTTACAACGGTGACGCTATCAAGACAAATAGCATAAGATGAGCGAGGACGCGAGATTGTACATTTCATAATTTTGATCTTCTGTCTCCTGCTGCACACAAAGCTCTTCTAGGGTGGCATCCATGTCCAACTGGTTTGTCTCCAATTGCCTCAGAAGGGTCTCTCTCTGCACACACAAAATCGCAAAGATTAGGATATGCAAGTGCAAAATACTACTCGTAGCAAACGAGGAAAGCAGATTACCTGGAGTTGTAGGAAGGGGATGTTAAAAAACCTGTGCAGATACTTTAGACCAAAGCCGTTCTTCATCGAGGATTCAGCATAGTGGATGTAAGATGAGCCCATTGGCCTGGAAAACACAACGCTTTAATGCTGCATTTGGAGGTTGCAAATTCTTCAAACGGACAACACATTTCATGACATTTGAGTTTTTATTCGGCCTCGTATCATATTTGTTTTGTTTTTTTTATATTTAAAAAAAAGTGCATTAGACCAAGATGAACAATTTCTAATCTTTTCTCACCATTAATGTGGTCTATAATCTGCTAAATTCAATTGAAATGAAAAATTATTTTTCGAGGGGAAGTCGAAATAAACGACTGAAATTAGGTGTATACACAAGTGTGCACACCATCATAACTGGGGATGTGGCATTCAAACTCATCTACACAAATTATTAACCCCCCATTTTGTTTGGAATTTTCGAGTATTCTAGTTGGCTTTTTCTGTTGTTTTTTTTTTTTACTTTCTAGCAAAAGCCTGATAGTTTTGTGCTGATTTTGACTAGCATTTGGAACTGTTAAATTTGCTCCACCTTGACCAAGGCCACAGTTCCCGCCTCCAGCTGTAAGTAGGTAGGTAGGTAGGTGGGTGTGAGGCAAGGAAGGAAGGAATGAAGAAAAGTCCCAAAACATGATGCTGCCACATACTATTTTGTCTAAATCGCTCTGCTCTGGATTTTGTTGTTCCTCCACACACTTATAATTTCCCTTTTTCATTGATGCTATTGTCTTGTATTAGGAAAATGTGGCATTTGGTGTGAGATGGTTACCTGTTCAGTCCAGCGATTAGCTCCCTGATGTCATCAGGGAGGATGACCCGATGCTCACCCATGTCTCTGTGGTTTCCCAGCACACACACCGGTACATGAGTGGGAACTTTGGGAAGTTCCCTTAAGATGTAGTTAAACGTCCTGAAAATATATCGGGAAGACCTCAGTATAATTATATTTATGGGCTCGTCAACCAAACAAATCCAGTAGGAACTTCTACATCAAAGGTGGAGTTAATTAGACTAAGGGTGTTTCGTCCACATGTATTTGATGGGGGGGGGGGGGGGGGGGGGGATAGCACGTCAGTGCTGTTCAACTTCTCTATACAGGGCCTGTTTTAACCAAATGCAGTTGGCTGGCAACTTCAAAAGGAAGCAGACCTCTTGAAAACAGGTGACTGTATACAACTCATCTTGCACCCCAGGGGAGTGCGACAGCCAACAGCAATACTTAAAACAACCCAAACATGGCCAATGCTAACAGCAAGCAATTAACCACTCTAAAATATTACGAGTACTACTACTACTACAACTACTGCTGCTCCTGCTATCTCAATATTCAATATGAGGTCATTATAAAATCATCTGTCTGTATTGCCTGCTATTCAGGCCTAAATGACTGGAGATATGTTTGCACAAATGCACAGATAAATTGATGCTAGAATGTTGTCAAAATTGTCACATTTATTTGATTGCAACATAATACAGCGTAATGAGTTTATCATTTGTTATTTCAATGATTGATTCCTCCCAGAGAAAACTTACAGCCCTGGGTTAAAACTTAATCGCGCTGAAACTTAATGCCTCCACCTCCGCACATATGGTAGCATGAAGCGCTTCGTGCGCAAACAATGTGACACACAGAGGATTCTCACCACTGCTTGGTGATGTCAAACATCATGATGACGCCATTGCAGTTCTTGTACACGTCTAGAAACTCTGCATCAAGGGCTACCTCGTCTGACTGCAACACACAAATATTGGGAATGATAATAATACACAAGAATAAATGCTTCCCTTTGTTATTGGTAACTGATTGGTCACCCCCCCATCCTAACAAGTAAGTTATTTGTTCTCCACACATGACAGTCATGTGACTGATCTTACCTCTTGTGGCTCATTCTCAAGTTTCAAATTGTCTCCACGCTTTTTGCCTTTGCCTGAAAGATCAAGATATCAGAAGCATGAGGTTTTTACATAAAATATCGTCTTAGAGTCAGTATGTTGCTTTATGTTGGTTCATGAGCAGAGCAACACATTTTTCTTATGGAAATGCAGCTTACAGATGCATTTGAATAGGTTATGCTTCAAGTAGAGTCAACAAACATCGCTATCAGTCAGCTGTCTAGATGTGGAGATGATATGTGCTGCTATCTACACACAGCAAAATAAAAAACAGCCAAATTTAAAGGCGTAGCCAAACAGCAAACCGTGAGAATTTTCTTCTCAGATAAGAGTGGAGGATGGTGGAGCATACTAACTGCACACAACAGCATTGCATTTGTACACACTACAGTGGTGCTCACCTACACCTTCAGGAAGAGGATATTTTTGGCCTGAGAGGAGCGCAAGGGGTTCAGAAAAGAAATGATGAGTTGAGGACAGGAAACAAGACAACCACCACACATGGAGTCATGAGATTCAGCACTTTGATCTATGGCGATGAGGTCAGACTTAGCAAAAAAGCTTGAGAGCGTGACACACTTTAGCGCCGCCACTCACCTTTGTCAACCACGTCCCATACCTCCACCTTGACCACATCATCAGTAGCTGAGAAACACAAATACAGGAACACAAAGGAGTTTCATTAGCAAAGTGTAGTGTTGCAGTGGAAATGTTTACTAACACGCATATTATGATGATACTCTCACACAGATTGAGTTACTGCTCTATTATTTAGAACACTACGAGAAGAACAGGCGCTTTGCTAAATACTGAAAAGCTAACTGAACGGGTGCCAGAATCAGGCTAAATCTAACGAGTTTACCTTGATATGGAGCCACTGGAATGAATAAAAAGGCAACATCACATGTAAATGTGTATACATGAGCAAAGAATAACCACAGACATGCTGATAAAAATTAACCGGGCTTTTCTGTTTAAAGGTGTTGGAAGAAAAAAAAAAACCAAACACCTACTTTTGTAATTCCAATGGATACTTGTAGCTTGGATCTCCTGGGTAGGAATGTATTCTTCCACAAACTTTTTGCCCTGCAGTCGATACCATAAAGTGCTCTTTCCAGTGTTCCTATCTCCACGGATGACGATTTTCACTTAGGGGGGGGGCATAAAAATGTTCAAAATTTCAGTGCGATGAGAAAACCTGTTTGCGACCATTAAAACTCTTGGCAAATGTCTTCGCGACAGTTTGCGACCGTGAACAAACTTTGATGAAAAAACAACATTCGCCATGTGCGTACACTCACACACTCCAGATATGGCCTTTACAAATGAAATGTGCTTGTAGCACTTTTCCCACTCTTATTGGTACTACCATATGTCAGACAACATCACCTTTCTGCCGTAGAGAAGGAAATTACATAAAAATGTCCCAAAGAAAACAACATATTCAAGTTAGGCAGCCTTAGCAAGTGGCAACGTAAGATGGCCACCGGTGACATCACTTCTCCAGAGGGCGAATAAGCGCCATTGTTCGTCCATTCATAGATGAATTTTCAGATGAATGGAGCAGGCCTTGAAGATGGCCAGGGCAAAAAAGGTAAATCAATCTAGCCATAAAAGGAAGAGCTTCCTCTTTGTAAACAGTTTACAAAGTAGTACATTTTCAAATTAAGATTGCTCAGCCATGTTGGTGGTACGATTTCCAAATGGAAAATGTTTGAAAACTTACTATTGTACTGGACCCCTTTAGCGAAGCGTCTTTGCAAACTTTGGTTCATGGACTGCAGGCCAGCGGGAATGTTCTTGTCCCTGAGCTGGCCCGGCTCAGATCCCACCAGCTTTTTCAATGCAGAAAACATGTTTTTAATTGGTAAGAAACTTATTAGATTTGACCTATGATATCAATGGGGGTGGAAAGTGGGCCTTTCCACAATAAATTTATCATGCAAACTGAAGGAAATTTGCAATGTTGAGTCTTGATGCTAATTGTCTACACTCTGAACTGGTGTGAAGCGCTATACTATATTTTAGCAGTTGTGTTTTCTGGCCATTTGGAAACAGAAGAGGTCATCATGGTGTTTACAGTGTCATCTGTGGGAGAGATAAGAAAAAAAACAACAACATCAACATCAATGCCTTTTCCTTCTGGGGTAAAGATTTTTATAATACATTTTTCAAAAAACAAATTGAAAGTTAATATTCATAATCGGTGGGCCTTCCTGTGTGGGCTTCCTCTCACATTTCAGAAAATAATATTTATTGACTTTTAATTGCTCAGACCTATGAAACTAAATTCTATTGTCTGTGTGCAGCCTGCCATTGACCTTCAACCAGTCCAGGGTGAGCCAAGGCTCCAGCTCAGCTGTGACCCTTTATAATAATAATAATATTATTATTAATAATAATACATTTAATTTTGAAAGCGCGTTTCATCGTACTCAAAGACACTTTACAAGAGTTTAAAACACGGGTTAAAAATGTACACTTTAAAGCCAAGCATACATGATTTAAAACAAACACATTTGGAAGAAAAACAAAGCAGAAATGGGTAAAAGAGATTAAAAGGTGTTACAAGCATTGCGTAACAGGTGAGTTTAAATGATTTGAAGGATTGGAGGTCAGTACAGTTGCGGATGTGTTGTGGTACAGAGATCCAGAGGGTCCTTTAGGATTAGGGGTAAAGAAAAGGAATGCTTGGATGTATAAATGGCTGATGAAATGCCGCCGATATCAACAAAACTGCTATTTTAAAATGTGTAGATGTTTTTGAAGATATGTCATAATTGTTTTTGGAATGTGGGAGGAAACCAGAGTACACAGAACCCTGTCTCAAACCCACGGCCCAAGGGCCAAAATGCGGCTCGCAGGACGCTGGTATGAGGCCCCCGCCTTGATGTGAAAGTTTAATGTAAGTGCGGCCTGCGCGGGTTTGATATGGATGCTGTATGTGTTAGCACAACCTCCGTTCTAAATACAGTAGTTGGGTCTGTCTCATTCGAAGGCAGACAGCTTCAGAGCACCCGGACTATAACGGCAACATGAGCGTGCCCGCGGTGCCCTGGACTCGCTTGAATATACGTGTAAAACATGGATGTAAACAACCCGCCACAGCAGCCTTCACTCGTGTTGCTGAACACACATTTAAACAGAGAAACAACACGCCAGTGTGACTGTCACGGAGACGGGTGCTCTGGAGCACCAGACCTGATGTTACACACACACAAGAACGGGGAAAATGAATGCTAGGATGCTAACAAGGAGTTAGCACTATTACATAAACACAGTTGCATGTGTATGTGTCCATATTCGCGCTAGCTCCATGCTAGCCACGAGCTGAACTTGTCAAACTTTATCATTTTTTATTTAATTAATTTAATACCAAATGGCCACCACAAACACTTTGCTTCCATGGTTTCTGACCTTCAACCAATCACTAACTGTGCCGTGCTCGACGTCATATGCAGGCGCGGGACCCTGAGCCGATCTGGTAGCAGCGGAAATTACGTTCTTAGATTTGTTTATTTCTTTTTTTCCATCTTATTTTGTGTAGAAAAATAAAAAAATTAAGATATTGGAGTACAGTGAAATGTTTTATCAGGGATGTTCTTGTGGAAAACCGGAACCAAATTACTGAAAAAGTGCAGGGTATAGCAGAGGCAAAAGCATTGAAGAATACAGTATATATGTTTCGATTTTTAATAAATGCATTTTTTTGGGATAACCTGATGCGCCTTCAGCTGGTCCAGAATGCCGCTGCTCGCCTCTTGACTGGTACTCGTAAGAGGGAGCACATAACTCCTACTCTGGCATCCCTTCACTGGCTCCCCATTCATTTTAGAGTTATTTTCAAGATCCTCTTATTTGTTTTCAAATCTCTGAATAATCTCGCGCCACCTTACCTCTCTGAGCTCATCCGCCCCTACACACCTGCCCGGCGCCTCAGGTCTGTGGACCAGACATTATTAGAAGTACCAAGAACTAAACTGAGGCTCAGAGGGGATCGAGCCTTTTCTGTTGCTGGTCCCTCTCTCTGGAATGACCTCCCACTGAACATTCGGCAAGCCTCCTCGCTGCCCATCTTCAAAACCCTCCTCAAAACTCACTTGTATTCTTTGGCATTCGACTCAGCATGACTTAGATTTGTTCTTGGTTTTACTGTTTGGTGCTTTCTACCGCCTTTACTACCGATTTGTCTTACTGTTTATTGTGCATGTTAAATTGCTCCATGTACAGCACTTTGTATGCAGCGATGGCTGTTTGAAAGTGCTCTATAAATACTGTTGACTTGACTTGACTGAAAGATTAATTGTGTTTGATAAAACAAAATTTTCCAATTGTAAAAAAAAAAGCTGCGATTTCGTAAATGGTCTTTAACATGCGCAGCGCAGAGGACCCCCAGTGGAGGAGGGAGAGAAGGAGGGGAGCAGGCAGAGGAGTCAAAATGTTCGATGTCTTTTGCCGCACATGTTAAAAAAAAAAAACAACAACAAATAAATAAAAGCATTTCCCATGCTGGGAGTGAGGAACTGTTTGCAGGTGTGTGGCTGACAACTATGAGAGTCTGTGCTAATAGATGACGTGTCATGTGTGAGCAGCCACAGTAGTCTGATGTGTGCGGCACATGTAAAATACAATAAAAGTGTTGACTTCGACTGACATGTCCCGGATGTTTGCACACAGGCGCTACTGAACAGTGACGTTACAAATCGCCAGTTAAATGATTGAAAATAAAAGCGCACCTCTAAGTTGTCATAGATTTTGAGGTGAAATATGTCTGTATGTGGCCATATGTTGCATCATCCGATTTCATTCCTGAAATTAAGTCAAAAATATTTTTCCTCATCATTGCTTTGGAAATTGGAAAATGTTGCATCATATAAGCACCTACAATTGTACTTTCCCTACATTGTCGCAGGTGTGATATTACTGATTGGAAATTGCCAAGTTTTATAATTTTTTAGTGGTGTATGGGGTGTATGGAAGAGGTAGTACCCTTGAGGGAGATACGGTCGCAGCTGCATTGCTGATGCTTTATAGCTGGTTGATCCCTAACTGGTCCTCACCAACACCCAGCTCTTGTCTATGGCTCCAAGTAGCAGAGTTTCTGCGGCCACACCACGGTAAACTGCTTCGACCGGCAGGCTAAACTAGACAAGGGTAACCGGGGGGTCCCTGGCCCCCTGGTGAAGAGCTTGGAGAGGAGATAGGCACCACCAAGTTTAATTGCCTACTGAAATGTCATGAGGAATAAACAGTCAGGATCACACATGCCGGATCGGTCGAGGCCCGGAAAAACAACGACCGCGCTACCCACTGATTTGCCCCAGGGTGGGGACGACAAGTTTACGACTGGGACAAGAACACCATCAAGTCATCACAGCCTCCCAAGGAGTGATACCATCATTGGTACATGGAATGTCCGCACACTGCACGCCTGTGGGAAAGTGAAAGAGCTGACCCATGAACTAGACAGATACAAGTGGGACGTCTTGGGAATGGCTGAGGTTAGGTGGACCAGCTGTGGTGAGACCACCACAGAAAGGCCACAAGATATGGTATAGTGGAGAGGAATCTAGACACCAACATGGAGTTGGCTTTATTGTCAACAAGAGCAAAATTAACTCAGTCATCAGCTGCACGCCTATATCCAGCAGGCTCATCAGCATCCAGATCGCTGCGCGGCCCATGAATATTACCATCATACAAGTGTATGCCCCAACGATGGACTATGATGATGATGCAGTAGAAACTTTTTATGAGGAGTTAGAAAAGACCATCAAGGCAACACCCAAGAAGGAATTTCTCATTGTCCAGGGAGACTGGAATGCCAAAATAGGCACAGTCACATATGAGCACTGGGAAGGGACAGCAGGACGTTTTGGGCTAGGAGAAACGAATGACAGAGGCCTAAGACTTCTGGAATTCGCAAGGAGCCATAAGCTCACCGCAGACAACACACTGTTTCCACATAAAATCTCCCGCAGAACGACATGGCATTCACCAAATGGTGTGACACACAATCAAATAGACTACATATTGACCCCACAAAGATTCAAGTCAAGCATCAACAAAGCCCAAACCAGAACGTTTCCTGGTGCGGACGTGGGAAGTGACCACGATATGGTCCTGTTGATGCTCAGACTCAAACTTAAAACACAAAAGCAACACAGTACACCACGCATCAGGTTCAACTTAGACAAACTGAAAGACCCACAGTTGCAGGAATATTTGAGGCAAGCATAGGAGGAAAATTTGCAAGACTTAACCTACTACAAGACATAGACTCATTGACAGACACTATGGAGAGCACACTCGTAGAAACAGCGACAGAAGTACTAGGGAAGTTTAGAAAGTAAAAGAATCCGTGGGTCACAGATGACATCCTTGATTTGTGTGACCACAGAAGGACATTAAAAAGGACCAAGAAGGATGACCCAGAGGCAGCAGAACAGCACACTCTGGTGAACAAAAATATCAGGAAGAGGATGAGGGAAGCGAAGGAGAAGTGGATCACAGAGCAGTGTGAAAACATAGACGTAGGGATACGACAGGGCAACAGTAAAGCAGCATACGCCACATTGAAGACACTGACAAAGACACGGCAACATACAGCAACAATAATAGAAGATGGGGACGGTGCTCTGCTAACCGAAAAGACAGCAGTAACCAGAAGATGGACAGAGTACTGCCAGGAACTCTACAATTTCACAATAAAACCCAACCTTAACATAATTACCGACGCCACAAAGACTACCAGCGAAGATGCCGACGCGCCAATACTCCAGGCTGAAGTGGAGGAGGCAGTAAGGAGCCTGAAAATTGGCAAATCACCTGGCATTGACAACATTCCTGCAGAGCTTTGGAAACATGGAGGGCATGAGACAATAAAAGTACTCACACACATCTGTCAAAATATCTGGGTAACCAAGCAATGGCCCCAAAATTGGACACAATCTCTCGTTATTCCCATCCCTAAGAAAGGGAACTCAAGGCAGTGTCAGAACTACAGGACCATCAGCCTGATCTGCCACGCAAGTAAGGTGCTACTACAGATCATCCTGAATAGACTAAAGAGCAAGGCAGAGGAAATCATTTCAGAAGAACAAGCAGGATTCTGACCAAAAAGGAGTACCACAGAGCAGATCTTTAACATCAGATTACTCATCGAGAAACACCTCAAGCATCAACATGACCTTTACCACAACTTCATCGACTTTAAAAAAGCCTTTGACTGTGTGTGGCATGAGGGGCTGTGGCAGGTGCTCCGAAACTACAACTTTAACAATAATCTCATCCAGGCCATCCAATCACTCTACACAAACTCAAGTAGTACAGTTCTCATGAACAACACTATGGGAGAACTTTTCAAAACATCGATCGGTGTCCGCCAAGGATGTCTTCTGTCCCCTGTCCTATTCAATGTCTTTCTGGAAAACATCATGGACGAGGCCCTTGAAGAGTTCCACACCTCCATATCCATCGGAGGAAGACCCATCTGCAACCTCCGTTTCGCTGATGACATAGACCTTATGGGAAAAAGCGAAGCTGAACTCCAGGATCTTACCACCAGACTGGAAGAGGTAGCGAGGGCTTACGGCATGGAGATTACTGCAGAGAAAAGCAAGATACTGGTCAATAGCCACAATAAAACAACACCAACAAACATCACATTGAACGGGCAAACCCTGGAAGTGGTTAAGGACTTCAAATACCTTGGGTCCTTTGTGAGTGAGGATGGCAGCTCCACAAAGAAGATTAAAGCAAGAATAGGCATAGCAACATCAGCCATGACAAGACTGGCCAGAATTTGGAGGAGCAATACCATCAGCTTCACGGTGAAGGTCAGGCTGTAGAAGTCCCTGGTACTCCCTCCACCTTACTATACGGCTGTGAGAGTTGGACACTCACAGCAGACAGACACGGAACGCAGGATTCCGTCCTTTGAGAACAAGAGCTACAGAAGGATGCTCCATATATCTTACAGAGAACACCGGACAAATGACTATGTCAGACAGCTAGTCACCACCCTTGCTGGAGAACAGGAGTCTGTATTGTCAACGGTAAAACGTCGCAAAATGGCCTGGTATGGCCACGTTACAAGGCATACCTCCCCATCCAAAACCATCCTACAGGGGGCAGTGGAAGGGAAGTGGAGAAGAGGCAGACAGAGAAAGTGCTGGATGGACAACATCAAGGAATGGACTAACTGCAGCTTCCAGACCCTGCTACGAACAGCTAAGGACCGAGAGTGCTGGAGATCCCTGACTGCCCAGACGTCCACCATGGCACCCCTACGGCCTCTGAGGCCATGGGATGAGTGAGTGAGTGAGATAATTTTTTAAATAGGCTATGTACACTGTCATTATTTATCATTGTTCATAAATTCAGTGTTTAGTGCAGTCCACGAACAATTCCATGTTTCATGAAAAGTTGGATAGGTTAAAGTGGTAAAGCCATAGATTTGCTTGCATTATTGTTATAATCTGTTCTTTAGTTTGTTTGATTGCTGACTGATTACAGTATAGGATACATAGGCCTACCATAATATGTTTACTCGCACTTGTGTGGTACAATGATGTTGTTGAGCAATGCACTGTCGTTCATATTGATTCATGCTTCATTTGCCTTTATCTTAGCTTCATGTCATCTAGAACAGAATTGATATTGTTTATTGTAATGAAAATGAATTAATCGCCTGTTGGTTAAAATTAATTGAAAGAGACCGTGAAAATAAAACGCAGCGATCGCATTTAACATTACATCCCAATTTTTAGGAAAAAAATAATCATCTCAATTAGATTAGTTTTCATAATCGTTCAGACCGAATACATGCAGAAATTAGAGACTCCCCTTTACGACATACAGTAAAAACCTCATGTGACACTTCATTCATTGAAGACTCCAGTGGTGCATCATGACGTTATGACATCATCGGTGAAGTATAAGTGTATTATGTGTGCGCGCACGCATAAACGGTACGACTACATGAACAAGGTCACATTTCTCCACTGTATTTTTTTTCAATAATTCGATTCTGAAATTCCAGCTAGCTGCACATCTCCTTTTCAACGTAACGACCTAGCATTAGCTTTACGTGCTGTTGGCTCGTTGGAATACATTTGCAATTTTAAGGTGCTAAAGATTAGAAAATGCAATGATCATGTACTCAAACCACGACCAATTTAACCAACCTCTTCGGAAAGGTAACGTTACCCCCAGTCTCGGTCTCAAATAACAAATGTTAGCGACCCAAGTCCGCACTAGCTTAGCTTTCTCCTCTGCGAACGTACATGAGTAGCTCCATTGGAAGACGACTCCTTAATGGAAACGGAGGGTAGAATACTCACGGTTCTCATAGAAGAGAAAATGCAATTCAGACATCTTTATTTAATCAGACGTCCAATATTGTGGCTTCATTCCTTTGCAGCGATACTTGCGTGGTCTCGCCTAGCCATCCAAACTCGCAACTGAAACACATTAGACTTCCCTTTACTCTTTCACAATAAAGCCCGTAAGGATGCGAGGGAGCGTGGGACTGGAACGCAAATTTTAAGCACTGTACTGTATTTGTTGAGGGTGGTCCAGTGGTTAGCACGTCGACCTCACAGTGCAGAGGTACCGGATTCGATTCCAGTTCCGGCCTTCCTGTGTGCAGTTTGCATGTTCTCCCTGTGCCTGCGTGGTACTCCGATTTCTTCCCACATTCCAAAAACATGCATGGCAGGCTGATTGAGCACTCAAAATTGTCTCGATGTGTGAGTCTGAGCGTGGATGGTTGTTCGCCTCTGTGTGCTCAGCGATTGGCTGGCAACCGGTTCAGGGTGTCCCCCGCCTGCTGCCCGAAGACAGCTGGGATAGACTCCAGCACGCCCCACGACCCTTGTGAGGATACAGCGATATAAATGTCCACAAAATTTCTTAGACTTGTATTCACCTAAAAGTTTGAATATTATAATATGTGTATTATATGTTATATATATATATATATATTATTAATATGTGTATTGTAATATATAATATATGTATATTATAATATACATGTTGTATTGTGATGGCCTATCATGAAAAGTCTCAAGAAAATACAGTCCATTAAAAATTGTGATTGTCCATCCGTCCATCCCTTTTCCGATCCGCTTTATCCTCACAAGGGTCGCGGGGGGTGCTGGAGCCTAACCCAGCTCTCTTCGGGCAGTAGGCAAGGGACACCCTGAACCGGTTGCCAGCCAATCGCAGTGCACACGGAAACGAACAATCATCCGCGCTCACACTCACACCTAGGGACAATTTGGAGTGTTCAATCAGCCTGCCATGCCTGTTTTTGGAATGTGGGAGGAAACTGGAGTACCCGGAGAAAACCCACGCAGGCCCGGTGAGAACATGCAAACTCCACACAGGAATGCCGGATCGAACCCACGACTTCTGCAGTGTGAGGTCGACGCGCTGTCCACTGGACCATCGGGCCACCCGATTGTGATTGTAAGGTCACAAAATGTGAAAACGTTCATGGGATATGAACTGTAGTAAATGGGCATTGTACAGGCACTTTGCTTTGGAGTCCTCCAGTCTGACCTGGAACATCTCCAGTTGGCTCAAAATTATCTTGGTCACCTCTTAACTTGAGGGGGGGTGGCACATAAATCAGATTCTGGGCTATTTCCACTGGCTTATAGTTCATTTTAAGTTAAAAAAAATTGTAAATAGTCTTTCTCAACCTTCTATGCGCCAAGTAACTGACCAGCTGCTTCTGGAGGTACTGTACTGAGGTCTAAATGGAAACTCAGGGGGTGTGACAGCGCTTTTTCTTTTGCTGGTGTCAGACTATGGAATGACCTCCCTTTGCACATTAGATAAGTCCTCTTGCTGTGCAGTTTTAAAAATGACCCAAAAACCCATTTTATTCTTTGATTTCAAGATGGTATGAGATTGCCCTTGTTTTTATGTTTTCTTGGTTTTAAATTCGTTGTTTTGCATCTTTATTAAAAGCATAAGCGTTCTTCATTGCAGGCATAATCAACAAATGTATAACTAAAAACAATCAACCTAACAAGTGTGTGTGTATTATATATATATATATATATATATATTTAGCTGCGGTGTTGCTTTCAAAGTGCTGTATAATGGTGAGCAAAAACAGCTTTTCTTGAACGCAGGGCGATGGTGTGGGTCGGCATCTCCTTCAACGGAAAAACAAGGCGTAGCTTCATTGAAGGGAGTCTTAGTCCGTAGATTACGCAATGAGATTCTTCAAGCAATGGCAGCCACATTGCACTACAGTCTGGGACCAAACTCTTTCCTCTAAGATGACAACGCTCACTCCCACATTCAGTTCCGCTCCTCATGTCAGATCGGGCTGCTCCTTGCAAAAGTGTCACAGTTTAAAATGGTAATCAAGAGGCCTTCCAATGGTATATTTATTCTTAAGACGCAGAATAACAACACAGAACTAACCTTACAAACATAAATGTCTTTTTTTCACCCTGTTTATATCTGACATGGACTCATGGGCTTGTGTATCTCTATAGTGCTGTATTTGCTACAACAGAGAAGCTCTGCCTTCCAGCAAGAAGGTTCTGAATTTGGATGTGTTCAATACCTTACGGTGACAGGATTACATGTGCGGGAATGGGTTCTTTCCGGGCAATCTGGTTTCTCAATATTATCACCTCAAGATGTAATGTACTTTAGATATGGCTGTCCAAATGATAATGGGTAGTAGTGCACTGCCATTTATGGCCCTACACTATATGTTCACAAAATTCACCAATGAACAATTCTTTCAATTTTTTTTTCCAATTTAATCGCTTGGAGGGATTTGACCCGATGAGCTCAATCATCAGATATATACAGTATCAATCATCACTCTTAATTTAAAGAGTAGTTTAAAAAAAGGTTTTGCTTCTTATGACAGTCAAACTATGAACATGAATTCACACATTAGCAAAACTTGAATTCCAATCAGCTGTCTTAGTTTTACTACGAACTGTAATGTGCCACACTATGATGAGCAACTGCCATTTACCGTCATCATCACTACTACACAGTTCAAAAGGTACACAGCTCTATAAGCTCAGCATGGAAAAAAACAACACAAAAAACAATGCCACAGCACTAACATTAAACTGTGACAAATGAAATATTTTATCAAAGTCAGTTACAAAAGAATAGCAGGCTTTTTACAAAATGAATTAGCCAACATTTTCAAAGGTTCCAAGGATTGCTTATATACTCTTAATGGCATCATCGATTTCTGAAATCTGGTCCTTCAGTTGGTTCCACTGCTCCGGATTCAGGGAGATGCCTATTAAGATTTGAAAAAGAGAGGAAAAAAACATTTAAATATGTGATGCCAGTAAGTTTTAAAATAAACACAATAAACTAACTTCCACAAGACTGTTACCTATATTACATGTAATTGCAGAAGCATACTCTCATACTGAAAATTGTAGAAACCAGACACAGAATGAAGCTCCTCCCATGGCCATCTCAATCCCCAGACCTCAACCCCATTGAAAACCTGTGGAGTGAGCTATTGAGTGCGCAGGGGAGAGGACCCATGTCGCTGGATGATGGAGAGCGATTGCAAAAAGAGGAGTGTTCTAAGGTCCCTCTTTCTGTATTCTCCCATCTTCCGTCCATCCATTCAATTTCTCATCTGCTTATCCCCACGAGGGCCACGGGTGTACTGGAGTCTATTCCAGTTGTCTTCAGGCAGTAGGCAGGGGAAACCCTGAACTGGTTGCCAGCCAATCGCAGGGCACACAAAGACACATATTCACAATCACACGTATGTATGCCTGTGTGGTCGATTGCCTGGAAGAGTAATCATGTAGTACTCTTCGATACCGGTAGGGAGCAGCAGCAGCTAGGAAATTGCATTCTGCTTCGAGACAAGCAAAGTTTCCGACGCAAGGCAATACAATAAAAGGTATCTTTCATTTAGATTTCCGTTTACTGGGGATACAATGGCACCAATGTTCCCTCTAAGCGGCGCAACTGCGCACTGGTCGCATACTCTCAACGCACAAGAAAATCTATTCGGCGCAGTGAACGCACTGCAAATGAATTAGATATACTGTATAACTTTTTTTTCTGTATCAATTTGCTGTGTAATTCAGTGAGTGACAGGTGTCCAGCCAATCACACGATATGATGCGATGACGCTGTACAGCCAATCACGGCATTGAGAGTACTGTACTTGCACATGTTCTCTGCTCTATAACAATAACAGTGCGGTGGCGATAAGTGACGCTAATGCTAATCCTTTATCATGGCGAAACGACCGGGCAGTGAAGGTAATACGTCAACTCACCAAAACAAAATAAGAATGAACTGCGGTTCTTATAAATTGGAATGGCTGTCGGAGTACAGTGATCCCTCATTTATTCCCTCACTTCTGAGACAGTCCAGTCTCCTCCAATTTAACTCAACTGTATTTATAAAGCACTTTGAAACAGCCATTGCTGCATACAAAGTGCTGTACATGGAGCAACTAACATATATACAACATTAAGCAATAATCAGTAACAAAGATGGTAGTAGGCACCAAACAGTAAAACTAAGATCAAATTTACTGACATCTGATCGTTCTGTTGCAGCTACGGGGCAATATAATTTATTTTGTGATTTTCTATTTTCGTAGTTTCATTGAAGTAGTCGTTAGTTTACAATTTTTGGAGGCGGTCATGAACGCCTCTCGAGTCAAACGGAAGAAGAGAAGGCACGGAGACGGACAGAGACGTACCTGTAGCTCTATCTAGTGGATGCATTGTATATTGCGCCTTATAGCCCAGTGCGTGCAATATATGAAAAAAATTAAAATATAGGCCATTATTTGAAGGTGCGCCTCATAATCCAGTTCGCCTTTTAGTGCAGAAAATACGGTAAGCTTTTTTCAATGAAAGAAATGTGCCTTGGCTCAAAAAACATTGAAAGACACTGATTTAGAGTGTTCCGTTTATCTACCATGCATTTTTTTGGGGGGTGGGGGGGGGGGGGGTCCTCTTAGAAGAACGCATCTTAACCAGGTGTTCCAATAATTATGGAGGGCAGTGTATCTAATTTAGTTGGAGAAAGGTTGGCAGGTTTGGGGTTTACTTGGAACGTAATTTTAAGTGGTCAGAAAGCTACTGCTGTAGGTTTTGAGTCATAAAGCATCTGCATTGTGAAGTATCTTCAGTTAGGTTTGGTTCGTTTTGTCTGAATCTGAGCAGTGAGGATTCAACATGGTACTTTGCAATTAGGCAATTAGGTACTTTGAATACAAAGTCTTACCAACACTATTCAGGTGCCATGTTTGTACACAACTTTACTGGAGCACTCTTTTTGCGTAGGAGTCTACCCATCCACATTTGACAGCTTGCCATTGCCTGTGCTAAGCCCTTTGCAAACCACTTCACAGATATTGAATGAGATTTACTTGCTGTGTCATATCGTCTGTGTTTGGTAATTGACTCGGTGAGGGTTTTCTGAGTGTGTTGTGCAGCCTGCTTATTTTGGCTTCACGGCAGTTGTGCTTGGAGTCGCCAAGCTTTATGTATCCCGCACTGTCCTTCGCCATGACTGTTTTTCAGCATGGCTTCCAACAAGAGTATTTTGACTGACGTGGTTTTGTCAACCCAAACAATTGACTGGCTCGGGACGTGCACCCACATCTCGCTATTCAATCATCCCATAGAACGGCGCGGCATATTTCCTCCATGTGAAACCATGTTGTGTTTTGCTTGACAATGAGTCATGTGACTGAACCCTGTCCACTGACTGGGCGAACTCTGCCGTCTATGCACCTGTTTCACTGTTCTCTTTTCAAGACAGTATGAATGCTGAATTGCACAAGGTTTAAAGCTTACAATAATATCAAAGGCGATTTCTATCACCCACCCTCGTGTGAAGTCTCTCGCAGGATAAGGATAAGCGGTTCAGATAATGGGTGAATGGCTGCAAAGATGCATTCCAGGCATTGTAGCTATAATTCATGTACTACCGTATTTTCACGACCATTCGACGCACCGTATGGTTGGGCGCAGTCTCATTAATGGGTGCTATTTCTGTATTTTACACATAGAGAAAACGCACTGTATTATTGGGCGCAATTTTAAAGTGGTAAAACATACGCCAGCTTAAACATACGGCATGCATGCGCGCACGCTAAAAACACGTTAGCTTGAAGCATACGGTAGCATGCCAAGACATAGATACAAGCTAAAAACAGGTTTTTAAAAAGGCAACGGAAGCAAAACTGAGTTCCGTTGTATTTTATTTAGCCATCGTACAATGTACTCACGTTTTTCGATCAATCATCACCCAGAAATCCATCAAAGTCCTCATCCTCTGTATCAGAATTGAACAATTGTGCAAGTACCGGTAATCCATCAAAAACGCCGTGTTCCCTCTCGTTGTCAGTCACTCTCATTGCCATGTGGCTCCACAGAAATGATGCCGGCCGGCTTTGCCAAAAACTCGAACAACAGTGCAAGCAGACACGTTCGTCCAAGCAGCCACAATCCATTCGCAAATTGTGGCGTAACTCGCTGCCTCTCACTCTTTGTAAAGTTGTGTATGTAAAGTGAGTTCATTTGCTTGACTTAGTTTTTCACCGCTGCTGTGAGATGGGCACGCATGCCAAAAGCATAACCGATGGCTTGAAGTTTGAACTGAGCTTCGTAGGCGTGTCTCTTTGTAGAATTTATTTTCGAGGGTTCTTAGAAACCAAAACCGAAGTTGTTTTGCAACAATGCACATAGCCACACTCTATACAGGTGTTGGTACCTGCTTGTCGCGTCCCTTTAGCGTCCACTTACACGCCCACCCATCACTGATTGGCGGACTTCTTCCCCGCATGCCTGTCGTCACTCACGTCTGCCTTTTCGCTCTCTTTCTCTCCGTATATGTATATATACACGCCCACCCTTCACTGATTGGCCGACTTCTTTGCCGCATGCCTGTCCACAGTCACTTCCGCCTTTTCTCTATATAAACAGCGTGTCGGCTGTCAGTCAGGTTTTGGAACTCAGCGCATAGACAAGACGCTCCGCATCATAAGGCGTCCTGTCCATTTTGGAGAAAATTTTAGACTTTTAATGGCGCCTTATAGTCGTGAAAATACGGTAATCTTGTGAGGATAATGAAGGTGCCACAGCCATATTTACACAAGATATCGGTCACTGTGGGGCGCAATCATCAAATTGTCCAAATTATAACTTCTTCAGGAAATTAAAAAACAAATAAATAAACCAAAAACATCAACTTGCTTGAGTTCCCAGACACCGCTGTGTTGAGGTTGTATTCTACTTTATATTGATTGCCATCATTCACAGCTGCCCACTCACATTTAGGGCTGCAGTCATCAGCTATTTCGGTTGTCCGACTGAAATTCTATCCACCTCTGCCATGAAAATCCTCCAAATCCTCCGGTAGAGTAAATCAACAAGTAAATTAACAAGTCAGTCATGGTTGATTCTTGAAATCCTTTGAGGTCAATGTTGAAATTGCAGGTTTGAAATACTGTAAAGCTGTGATGTGTTTTCTACTCAATTTTGCGCTTACGAATAACCTTGTCTGTTGGCCCTCATCCTAAGCCTTTTCCATGTCACAGCTTTGATATTAATGAAGCAGAAAAGTGTCGTACTGAACCAGACAAGACAATTTAATGGCATGTATGCTCTCATGGGTTTACCTTTCTTCCCAGGCTTTATATCACCATCTGGATTCATCCAGTACTCTCTGATGTCGATCAGAACTTTACCTTTGAAGTCCCGGACGGAGACATATCTCATCCTTCCAATCTGTTAAAAAAAAAAAAAAGCTGTCGACTTGAGTTTTGGCTTATACTCAGGTTTACAGCACCTTGAACAATCCACAGTATAATCAAGCTGAAAACACGAAGGAGCGGTCATGAAACATTCTTTGAAAGAGAGAAAATCGAATTATTTTATTGATCGACGTTGTTTGTGCAATGAAACTTTGCTGGAGTGGAGTTAGTTGATGCTTTGGATGGAAACACTTTTGCTCAAATTAATGACTGGCAACCATTTAGGCTGCAAAGTTTAAAAAATATTTATATATATTTTTTTTTTCATAAACTAAAAAAGACAGTGTCTATCAGTCACACACGTTGAACATTTGCATTGTAATGTACAACAATAAAATAAATAGAAATAAAAATGACTGTTACAAAAAAGCACATCAACAAATCTTAACACATACAACCACATCTTATGTAGTGGCAGAATTAAGGAAGTATGTTCACAGCTCATCACTGTAATTGTTGACTGTGTATTATTTTCTTGAAATAAATTTGAGTCAACAGAAATCTCTCTCTTATATGCCGGACATTGTGAAGTGCCAGACAGAAAAATCAAATGTTCCTCCATTGTACGAGTGTTTCCAACTCTTGCCATTCATCCAACAGAAATCATCATGGCCAAAAAAGGGTTTTATGAAAAAACTAAGTTTTTGGTCCCCTCTGTACTTTTTGTATCCTTTGTGGATGCAATGTCTGCAGATGCTGAATGCACTCACTTGGAACATGTTGTCGCCAGTGTTACTGCTGCCTTTGGAAGACCCGCCAGGTTTAACACTCTCTCCTGTCTTTGGCTTCTTAGCCGGTTTCTCTGGTGCACTTGACTTCTTTCTCTTTGCCTAAAAAAAGTAATGGTCACACTTTAATATACAGTAAATATTCCCATCTATGGACTTCTTTCAAATGGAAATTCCCTCACCTGGACTAAAAACCTATGCATTAAAATTCTGACTATGATATTATATTACCGATCAATACAAAACAACAGAAGTTCCAGTACCCGGAACCCGGAAGCCATACGGAAGCCCGCAGTGGCGCAAACACAAGCAAGTCCCGCTCGAGACTACAGAATTACTCTGTTTGCAACGCTATTTACTCTCATTGGATCCAAAACGGCGACATGTAAGTGACTGTATTAGCTTGAGTTACACTGGAATAGTGAACAATTTTTTATTTCGTTCACAGGTCCGAGTTTCTTGAACGCAACATGAACTGCCATTGGCTACAACCTAGCATCATCCTGTCCTCCCATTGGCCAAGAGGCACCTCAATATCTATGTGTGTAGAAAGCTAGATTTGTGGAAGATAGAGTGGAATGCATCCGATTAGCTGCTCAGAGCAAATTGCTTGTGCCTCGACGGACAGTCAAATAAACGAATGTTTCCTGGAATGCTTTACCCGTTATCATGCGAAAAACCTTCCGCTAACTGGAGCGAAGATAATTAGAGAGAAGGCGAGTTCCATCGCGCCAACTATGGGCATGGAGGACTTAAAAGCGTTCCGTGGTTGGCTTTTGTTTGTTAAAATGGACACGTGTCGGTTAGTTTTGGATGTTGGTGCTGGTACCAAGAGAATGCTCAGAGGTGTGTCATGTTTATGAAGATGGGAGTGTTTTTCTGATATATTCCTTGTAATTTGCATATACAGTCAATAAAAGGGCCGGCAAAGGTTGCAGAGGTCGGGTGACAGTGGGAAGCGCACACTGAGTGGCTTCATGGAGAACTGCACCTCCTGCCGGCAGCGAAAGTCGATCTGTTCCTGCGTCAAGCCTTTGTCAACTGTCCGAGTGAAAATCTCTGACAGCTTTAAAAGTTCATTGCATGACATCAGCTGAACAATGCTGTCTTGGGTGGCGATCGAGGGGAGGTCAAGTTAGAGACAGTGAGATAGTGGAAAGAAAAGCCACCAGGTCTGTTACTCATCTCATTTTAGAGCAAATAGTCCCAAGTTTGTTATACTGTATTTTGTTCATATACCTGTACAGTATACTGCAGCTTTTGTGTTATAAACTGTGTTTGGAGCATATATTTTTGCATTTCGTTGTTACTAGAGCTGTCAAACGATTAAAATATTTCATCTCATTAAAAACGCAACTGTCATAATTAATTCAAATTAACTGAAAGTTAATCGTGGTTACGCACGCATTTTTTATCGTTTCTGAATTTCCTTTTATATTTTTTTGTCCTATTTTTCCCCCATTTTAATGCTCTCATCAACATGGAATCCTGAATCAGTTTTCTATGTGCAAAATGCAATTTTTTACTGAAGTAACAATTTCGATTTTCAATTTTACATGAACATTTTTCACTTGGAGCAGTTATTCACACATAATCTCTCACACAATATTACTGTCCATCAACAACAGTGAAAAAAATATTTTGTCACACAACAGCTGCTTTAACAGCTCTTTTTATGGAATCAAAACAGAGCAATATAAAATTATAAAGTGCACATCTAAGGTAAACTAATACTCAGCCGATAGTGGATTTAAGCCATGGTTGCATACTTCATTTTTCTCAAGTTTGCTTTGAACACAGCAGTCAGGCTATGTTGATTCTGTTGGTCCTTCTTGCTCGGAAGTCTCTCTATGGTTTTGTGTGGACATCATTTCGGATGACGACACTTGGTTCGATGACAACACCGGATACGTTTTATTTTCAGTGTGGTCGCTACGTCGCTACCACTGCACCGCTGAACTCTCGACGTGCCTCAGCGCACCGTCGCTGTCAGACGAACACAGAGAAGCTCCACCCCCATTATTTATATGGACACGGAACACGGTAACCTTCCACACAAAATAGTTCCAAACAAGTAACAATCGTGTCAGTGGCATACATCGAACTCAACAGAATGCCTGCTCTTTATTTACCCGAGGCTCATCAACCTAGTCTCTTATTTCTCTCACGAAACTGTCTTCTCCCGCTTGGTGTACCTTAGCCTTCTCTGCAACGTACAATTTCTGTTCATAGCTTGTAATTGAGGCTCTCGCTGGCAATCCGTAGTGGAGTCATTAGATGCAATGCGAATGAATGATTTCAGCTTGAGTCTGGCTGTGGACAATGTTGACAGGCTTGCATCTTCGTCGTGTTATTCATTTTCTTCGCTTTGAAATGATCCATAGCTGTCTGTCTTAGATGAGGGGGTGGAGTACTCACATCAGCTGTGTGCTTGGCCATTAAGTGGTATTTCAGACTTGACGTGCTGTAATGATAGCTCAGTTTACTACCGCAAAACATCCAGGTAACTTTGGTCTTGTCAGTGGAACTATCTGGCAACTTTTTAAAAGTTAACTTTCCATTCATAAACTCTTTAAGTATCCGTTTTCTGTGTCTCGCGCTGCCGTGGCTGGCAAAACAAACGTGTGTGGACCTGTGCAGCGTGCATGTTGTTTTGTTTCTGGTTTATTTATAGAGCAACGTAACATCCGCTATGACGTGTGCCACGTTAATCTCGCGAGAAAAAATTGAATCCCGTTAAAATTTATTTTAATTAATGCCGATAATAACGCGCTAAACTGACAGCTCTAGTTGTTACACATGCGTTTTGTTCACATACTTGCATGTTCATAAAGGACATGCACCGTAGTCGGTTCCCACAAATGGAAATTCTGTTATAAGGAAGGATTGGACAGCACAAATATGATTACTTACTCGAGAATACTTACTGTACATACCTTGGGGAATTATTTTTAGGGTGTACAGGGGGTTACATTGACAAGAAAGTGTAACTAAAACAAAAAACAAAAAACAAACCTTTGTTTCAACATCACTATCAGAGTCGCTTCCAGATGTGGAGGAGAGCAGTTCCTTTGGTTTTGGCATTCTGTCGAAAAAGGGATGAATATTCAAAATTTAAGACTGATGCTTGAACCTTCAGCGAGCAAGCATCTTTCATGAATGCAGTGCAATACACATGTAAACAGGACTAAGATGACAATTAAGATGCATTACATTCACAACAACTTTAATTCAACAAAAGCAAAGAGAGTTAAAACAGATTCTCTTGCATAAAAAATTATCAACATAGTCGAGAAGTCAGACAAAGAGTGATTCAACTTGGGCTTCATTCCAAGTTTCATACACCACAGACTAAGTCTTAAAGAAAAACATGGTTTGGTCATCATGGAGGATGAACAGAGGCAGGTTTTTGGTTCACCGAGTTTGAGACTTTATACTAGGCGTGCCCAACTGTCGATGGCGGTCGGTTAGTAGCTCACGGACTGGTCCCAAGTGGCGGCAGAAATGTGGGGAGGGAGAGAAAAAAAAAGATTTGTGTGCCTATGTGCTTCTTCTTTTTATTATATATTTTTGTTTTCGTGCAGACTGCATTCCAAGCATCCCATCAGTTTCACTTTCACGGCAGCATAAAAATCACAATATACAGGAAACTCACACATACTGACAAGTACCGCCTCTTGACGTCAGAACATCCCAGAGCACACAAACTCTCCGTACTCAGAGCACCGTGCAGCCGTAATAACATCAGAACAGACAGAAACAAGAAAACTACATACAACACGCTCTTACAATCTGACAATACCCCAAATGGGCTATCAGCAAAGGAAAACAACAAGCGTTAAGGGGTTGAATCACAGCCTTGACCAAGGAGCCTTATTTTGAAGGTTTCTACACCTGGTCAGCTGTTTTTAAGACTCATCACAAGGAAGCACTAACGGCTCTGATGAAGGCTGAAGTGACAGCCAAAACTGTCAGCCCAATAAGAGTTTTTCCTCTTCACTTACAAAAAAAAAAAGAAACCTGAAACCTAATTCAACTCATAAGAAGACAAGATGAACGTCATTGCACGATTCATATTGTATCAAAATGATATTTGCTGTGTCTCAAAACTACTTACGAGTGTCTTATTTGCTGATGACACTCCTGCTCTGGAGAAATTCTGAAACAGCTTCTGACTACAGTGGAAAGTGTATTGAACATGTTAAAAAATTGGTCTTACATAAATTACCCCCCCCCCCCCCAAAAACAAAACAAAAGGAAAGTTAATTGTTATTGGCACTGGACCAACCAAACATCAAGTCAAAATCATGGTAAATTCAATTGAAATAGAAAGAGTGTATTAAAATAGAATCCTTGGAGAAATAATTGGTGGAAAATTATGCTGGAAGACAAATGTAGACAACGTCAAAAGGAAAATGCAATTGTGATAAACTATTCCTGAACAAAACAAACTCGTGCTCCCTGGCATTCTATTGGGAACCACGCGTCTTGCAGATTCCACTGACTTTAACATACTGTATTGTTCTCATAGACTATAATTTGATGAGGTTACACACTTTAAACCTGGAGTTTGGCTCAGGCCAACATGATCCTTCAAGCACCACATTGAGACAAAAAATAAATAAATAAAAATACACAAACTCAGCCGTAACCCTGCTGCGCTTTTTCAGCCAATAAACTCTCTCACTTTCCAGGCCAGGGAAATAGTTTCCCACCCATTACTACACATATTAAATAGTGCATATCGAATGGTGCCTTCCCCTCCGTGAGCCGTCACCTTACCGTGGTGGAGGGGTTTGTGTGTCCCAATGATCCGAAGAGCTAAGTTGTCTGGGGCTTTATGCCCCTGGCAAAGTCACCCATGGCAAACAGGTCCTAGGTGAGGGACCAGACAAAGCACGGCTCACAAACCCCTAATGATGAATAAAATAAATGGCACTCAGTTTCCCTTGCCCGGACACGGGTCACCAGGGCCCCCCTCTGGAGCCAGGCCTGGAGGTGGGGCTCGTTGGTGAGCGCCTGGTGGCCGGGCCTACACCCATGGGGCCCGGCCGGGCTCAGCCCGAAGAGGCAACGTGGGTCCCCCTTCTCATGGGCTCACCACCCATGGGAGGGGCCAAAGGGGTCGGTGCAATGTGAGCTGGGCAGCAGCCAAAGGCGGGGACCCTGGCAGTCCGACCCTCGGCTGCAGAAGCTAGCTCTTGGGACATGGAATGTCACCTCTCTGGCAGGGAAGGAGCCCGAGCTGGTGTGTGAGGCAGAGAATTTCCGACTGGATATTGTCAGACTTGCCTCCACACACAGCCTGGGTTCTGGTACCAGTTCTCTCAAGAGGGGTTGGAATCTCTTCCACTTTGGAGTTCTTCACGGTGAGAGGCGCAGAGCAGGTGTGGGCATACTCATTGCCCCCCGGCTCAGTGCCTGTACATTGGGGTTCACACCGGTAGACGAGAGGGTTACCTCCCTCTGCCTTCGGGTGGGGGCACGGGTCCTGACTGTTGTTTGTGCATATGCACCAAACAGCAGCTCAGCGTACCCACGCTTTTTGGAGTCCTTGGAGGGTGTGCTGGAGAGTGTTCCTGCTGGGGACTCCCTTGTTCTGTGTGTGTGTGTGTGTGTGTGTGTGTGTGTGTGTATCTGTCATAGTTTTTTTTTGGTTTGTTTTGACTGAGAAATTTCCTTGCGTCCCAAAAACTTTGGAACTGTGCGTCCCGCGGGAAAATTGTGCGTCTAGGACGCGGGACGCAGAGGTAACGAGATGGCTGCATTTCCATGTTTAAAACAGGTACGACGGGATAACTCATTTTTGACTGCCCAAAGTGTTAATAGCTAGCTGGAATATTTATACCAACCTATCCAGACGACATTCAATGTATACAATGCCAAAATCTGGAATGCCTAACCTCGAATGGGGGAGACACAGGGAAGCTGCCAGTCGCCTTCGATAGATAGTGTGGTAATCTCTGGTAGCCAAACAAACAGGAAAATGGGGGTCGCACTGCAGAAATGGCTTTTATGGCACATAGTCGTTCCCTATGCCTATCACGACTCAAAATGCTTCTCTTTGCTCTTGTCCTGAAACAGCTGCACATCGCTTCGCATAGGCACGCAGTTACAGGCAACTCTATTGTGACAATGGATAAAGTTTCCTCCATTTTTTTTTTTAGAATGTCATAACTTTCTTAATGTACAACATTTAAATCCTGTTTTGTTCTTTTGTTACAACTCTTTCCGCTGACATTGGTCTATGCTGGGAAAAAAAAAGATTTTAATTTTGTTGTCAAGTCCCTGTATTTTATTCAATAGTCATACTGTATGCCATTTTATCATACTCATTTTTACACACGCAGTTGTCCTTCATCCTCAGAGGTGACTGATGATAACAGAGTATTGTCTGGATAAGACAAGCTTCTCTTCTACAACACCAGGAACTCCGGTCTGGCAGTGCCAACAACGTTTCCCAATAAATGTTTAGTTACATTTTGATTTGCCACCATTTTAGAAAGACAGTCTATCGAGCTAAGCAAGAAATGTTGGTTTGGTCCAAATAGCTGGGCAACGCTTTGCGTTACGGGTGTGAAATTAAAATTAAACGGCCGCACATGAATATTATTTCGTTCCCGTGTGTGCATTCATTAATGCATTTTTTTTAAATCCACTCACTATATTGTAAAGAGACCACTGAGGAGATATACCTACTTAGTGAATTAATCATGATGACTCTATCGATATAAAACATTATAATTTTACCTTGTGGGTCAATTTCTAATCATGCATTCGCCACCATGTGCAGGCCCAGCCCCGATTGATGCCATACCTCTACCTCGCAAATTTCTATGAATATAAAATACGAACCATATATCTAACTTAGTTCCAGATATGAAATCAGGAATCTTTAAAAAACATAATAATCTAACGTAGGTTTTCAAGAAGGGAATGCTTACGTGACTTCGTAGCTGATTGGTTCTTATGTGCAATATTTCGTCTCCAGCGAAGTTGGTTCTGCTTCAAATTCTTCTTCTCCTTCAAATTCTTCTTCTTCAAACGATGGTTCTTCCTCGTGTACTTGGTAAATTATCTTGCTGGTTCGTTACCGCCACGGATGGAGCTGGAGTACATTACAGGACATTGTAACGCACGTTAAAGTGGGTACATCACATTATGCCGCTCAATAAATGCTTTTTATCCGTTTTGTGTCAACAACTACCACATTAATCTATGTCTTATGCGAAGAAGCCTGCCACTTGCATGCATATTTCCCCAGGTGGTTGGTTGGAGGAGTCTCGCATTTCAACAACTATGGAGGGATAGAAGTGTCAAAACCCCTACAAATAAATTTAAATTGATCGTGAATTAATGCTATGGTTTTCTGATTTTTCTGATGTGCTCATCTTCACCAGGAGTGCGGGATTTATTCAATAATTTTTCCAATATAAATAACATTTTTTGGTGTTTCAATGCATATCTAAGTATTTAGTTGTTTCACTGTTTTTCTTGTCCCCTGCGCATGATGTAAATTTATCTCTTCATTCTCTCCCCTCAAAC
Organism: Hippocampus guttulatus; assembly: GCF_054856545.1. NCBI lineage: Eukaryota > Metazoa > Chordata > Actinopteri > Syngnathiformes > Syngnathidae > Hippocampus > Hippocampus guttulatus. The sequence continues at coordinate 22,357,524 of NC_141265.1, forward strand.
CGAAATCGGCGGGGCATTCACTGACAAGGTCACAAAATATTGTGCTATCCTACCTTCTTTCTTTTTTCGAAGCCATACATTAACAGGAAATACACAGGCGAGTTTGTTTCATGTGCCTTTTGAGTGTCTTCCAAGCTCCAAACCAAACAGCAATGTCACTTGCTGGTAAAGGAGTCCAATTGGGCCTTGTTCCATGTTCCCATTGTTGAGCTGGTTGGTGCGTTGTTGGCGGTATCTTCTGAACAGTTTTTGACAGTGGCAGAGGAAACGAGCTGAACGGGATCTTGTGGGCCTACAGGGCCACCAAATGGGTAGCTGTAGGCCAAGTGACATGTGACTTGGACTGTTGTGAAGACAAAAATGAATCAATACGTATTTTGTGTTCAGTGTCGCCACAGGTCAATAATTTATATTTAGTTTTTTTCTTTTATTGGGGGGTGGGGGGGGGGGCAATTGCAGGATGTCCTCCTGAATACTGAAATGATGACTCCTCCCCTGATCCACATTGTACCCCGCCTCCCGTGCCTCCTTCCTGCTTCCCCACAGCCCGAACTAGCAATAAAAAAAATAGATGGTGGAAGAGGACGAAATTATCAAACCTGGCTGATGATTGATTTCAGTGATCTAAAAAGACAAGAGAATAGCATGCAAAAAGCTCCCCTGAAAAACAAAAACTGACACATTCAATTAACTGAAATTCTACATGCATAATTTGAACCACAGTGTATATATTTACTGATCACACATTTTCCTATAGTTTTAATGTATTCGTCAAATACTCCATACTTAACAGTGGTAGAACTCCAATGTCTATTTTCTCTGGCTGCAGAGTTCAGCAATATGACTACAAATCACAAAATGGGTCAAGTCTATTTTGCAGATCTTCCCAATCCTCTTGCAAGATTTTCATTGGTTTCCGCAGCCTCCTTGAGTGTCTGCATTACGAGAGCATTTCGTTTCCTTGTCTCTTCCATTCTCATTGGGTTTGACTCGGGCAGATTCTGGGGATCAGTAGGCACAAAAATACAATCAGTGATTAGCAGGGAAAAAAGAAAGTTGTAAAAGCACGTCATGTTTGGTTGTTTTTATTTTATTTTATTTTTTTATTTAATTATTTTGCCTCCACGAAGGATGTTGTGGTGGCCCTGTCAGAACGCGGACATTGGCCATGTACAGTATATTCATGATATAAGTTTCAATAACTGTTTCAAATTTATTGTCTTTATGCTGTATTATTTAAGCCTTTAAAAAGCATTTACTTCTGTGAAGTTATTTCTTAGTAATTTACGATTACAACTCTCAGACCAACACTCAACTCGACTGTATTTATAAAGCACTTTCAAACAGCCATCGCTGCACACAAAGTGCTGTACATGGAGCAACTAACATATACAGCAGTAAAGCAAAGCAACAAATCAGTAACACTCCCAACTTTCCTCTTCTTCGTGTTTGACCAAGTATTTGCACTCTTCCTGAATGTTGTGCACATTTAAAATTTTTAATTTTAAAGTCATACAGAGACAACCCATGTAATTATAAAATGCAGTTTTATTCAAGGGGGAAAAATCCAAACACATCTAGCGCGAAGAGAAATACTGTATGTGATTTTCCAATGAAATAGGCCCAGAATAACTGGTTGTGCTACCCTTGTCAGTAATAACTGAAATAAAGTCTTTGAGAGCTGGAGATGGCCTTTTTCTTTTCACAATTACGTTGGTTTAACGCAGTCACATTGGGAGGGTTGGAGCGTGAACTGCCTTTTACAGGTAATAAGATAAGATAAGATATCCTTTATTTGTCCCACACTGGGGAAATTTACAGTCTACAGCAGCAAGATTGTGGGTAGAAAGAAGAAATACCAGGGCATCTCTACTGGATTTCAGTCCAAACTGACAGGACCTCTCCACCTTTCTTGGACTCGGACTTGGAATGTTAGTTTCTCACATGAGCCACATAGTTTTGGATCAACTATAGTTTGAACCCAGAACCATTTGACAGAAAGACAGAAATGCTTACCACGTGGACCTCAATCGTTACACTCCCACCCCTTTCTAAATGAAAGAAAAACTACTTAAATTCCATTAGCATCACCCAGTGGAGCACATCTTTTCATCGTTTTCATCTTTTGGACATTTTATTCTTTGCTCAAGACTACTGGTAATGCTCTTTCTTAAACAAGGCTCCAGCTCACGCACCAACCTAATGAGGACAAGCAATATGGAAACTTGATGGATGGGCCTGGTCAGTATGTCTTCAATTGATGATCTGTTTCCACACTTCAAGGAAGAATTTTGAAATACTGTATTTCTATGGGAACTGTTTTGCCAATTCAGAATAATATCTATGAAGTCATTGATAGGATGCTGGTGTGGTGGTCTTCTCACTAAAGTAATCCAAGTACTGTATGTGATTATGAACATTGCTTCGTGCACTGGAACAGTCACACAGAAACATAATAAAAGACTCTGCTATTCCCACGGTTGAGCGCATACAAAAATAGTCCAAAAAATTAAAATGAAGACTTCGGATTTAAGAAAAATTGAGGGCTACATCCCAAAACTCAAATATTCACCAAACATGGTGGGAACCAGGGAGTCTGTGTCTGATCAAGTAATTCCACTTTCTGACCTTTTAAGAAACAGTATCCATATTAGACTTGATCAAAGTCACATTCAGTATTTGTTAGTTATTATATGTTAGGTATTTGGACGAAAAAATACAACTATTCAAAACAATGTGAAAATATGTTCTGATGGTGTAAAGAATTCAGATTATTTGTAAAAACATAAATGCAGCTAAAGTATGGTAAAACTGCAATCCTATTCCAAAACAGTAGGTGGCACTGCAGTTTACAACTACGACGATACACTCGTGATATGTGAAACTAAAAACATTCAAAGAATTACACATCTAAGGCTTCAGATGCTAGATATAAACAGGCTGTGGTAAGCGTTGGGTTGTCTCAACATTTACCCTCAGGAGTAGACTACATGGAAGCTAGACGCGAAACAATATCAAAACGAACAAAATCCCCTGACTTTTCTCGGTACGCCAAATGGCAAACATGACATCGTGCAGTCACCTTGATCATTTCTTTTCGCCTCTCCTCTCCTGGGGCAATGAGCGCCCACGTCCCATAGCCGAGCCCCAACACTGCAATCATGCCCGTCGTGCCCACGATGGTTCTCATTCCACTCATTGTCGAGACACTGAGGGGTCCAGCTAGATTGAGATCGTTGCCAATATGGCTGAAAATCGGACCAACATTTGAATGTATGATCAGTAGCTTCCCTGTCGGCAACGTCGTTTGGAAATAAATTGTTACGTGTTGTACATTCCTACCCGATTTGCAGGATATGTGGTACGGCAACTCAACTGGATCAAACCTGGAGCACGATCCTGTTCAGTCACTATCTGACGCTGCAATTGAAGGAGGCAACTTTCCGACCTCCGACTAGGAAAAGTGAATTAGAACATCCCTTTGAACTGGGAGGTCCGCGTTGCGAAAACTCAACTCCAGTGTGACGTCACTCGACAATTGCGACCGCATGTCGACAGACCGTGAATGGTTGATTTTAAATGTTTGTACAGTAATACAGTATGTGCATGTAACGTGTTCGTTTTGTTTTCTGTTTTTGAATGGCAAAATTCAATTTACGAGATCATAAATATACATGAATCTTTATTTATTATTGCATTCATTTAGTTTTTCGAAATAACAAATCACGTAACACAACGTGATTTGTACCGACTGCTATCTCCCTGCAGTTATTTGGTGAAATGAATAGTTTTGAAAATAAACATTCCTTAACTTATATAAATTACTGAAATTATGAAGAACGTTTGCTGAAGGTCAAAATGTGTTGTGATGAACCAAAACAACAAACAATTTATCTGAATCAGTCATATTTGTTTTTTACATTCACCTCGAACGCTTTGAGGTCGCACTGGAACAATCAAAGTGGGATGTTTCCGATTTCGTACTTTATTCCAAGGCAGCATTTTTGCACCGAAGCTCAGGCTATAGATATGTTCACAAAGACACCGCATCAAGCGTGTTATCCTATAGCTACTATAAGTCAGCGTCTCCGCCATATTGCATGTGGCAAGTCTGCACGCTAATCTAATTCAAGTACATCAAATTCATAAAACAACAAATCACAAAGTGTGCAAAGTTGATACCACTCTCTCATCCATTCATATAACAGTAACTGTATGTTGACAAACAAATGGGCACAAAAAACTGCATATACTCTAAAAATCGTGGAACAATAAGATGAATCTGATAAATGTTTACTCCTTTGAATCACAGGGGGCCTTTCTGTGCGAGTTTCTCCTAGTGATAGGTCGCCGATCAAAATATCATCTTTACCGATGTCGGTTGGAGACTAGCACCATCAAATTGATACATAAGTTTCTCCTCTTGTGTTGTGTACGTCATTGTAAGGCAAGCAAGGCGCCACACAGAAATAATCCATCCATCCATCTTCCGAACCGCTTGATCCTCACTAGGGTCGCGGGGGGTCTGGAGCCTATCCCAGCTGTCTTCGGGCAGTAGGCGGGGGACACCCTGAATCGGTTGCCAGCCAATTGCAGGGTACACAGAGACGAACAACCATCGGCGCTCATATTCACATATAATAAGATATCCTTTATTTGTCCCACCCCCTTCCTAATAAAAAATAAGGAGCAGCTTGTTCAGTCACTCATTGAAAAACAAAACAAAACAAAACAAAACCAAAACATTTTTTAAAAAACCCACATGTACCTGTTGCTTTATTTATTTTTTTTTACTTAAAGCCTTGGAAATTGCTTACATTTTTCCCCTAGAAAAAGCAAAGTGCACTGAATGGGGAAATGTTTTTTGTATTGGATCCGCTGAAAGATATAGTACTGAAAGAAGAATTGGTTTCTTAAATACAAAGTATTGCAGCAGTGCAGTCTAACCTTAGAGCAGTGGTTCTTAACCTGGGTTCGATCGAACCTAGGTTCGGTGAATCTGTCTCAGGGGTTCGACTGAGCTTCTGCCATGGAGGTTAAGACACACCTGACTCAACACGTCAATTAGTTATGACACATCCGCTTGGTCATCGCTGGCTTGTCCAATCAGTGCTGGGGGAAAATTATAATTCACTCAGTCGTCACCGTGTGACTGTCGTGATAGTACATCATACAATTTAAAAACCTATACTTATGCCATGTACCGTATTTTCACGACTATAAGGTGCCATTAAAAGTCTTAAATTTTCTCCAAAATGGACAGGACGCCTTATAATGCGGAGCGTTTAGTGTATGCGCCGAGTTCCAAAGCCTGACTGAGAGCACTTCTGTAGCGTGTGTGCATGCATGCCGTATGTTTAAGCTGGCGTATGTTTTACCATGCCTGGCTGCGCCCAATAATACAGTGCATTTTGTGTATGTGTCAAATACAGAAATAGCACCCGTTACTGAGACTGCGCCCAACAATACGGTGCGCCGAATGGTCGTGAAAATATGGTAATTTTATTTACTTTTTTCAGTTGTTAATAAATGTGTTGTAATGTCTTGACTTTGTAATAAATCCTATTTTTATTTTTCATTAACGAAGGGTTCGGTGAACACGCATATGAACTGGATGGGTTCGGTACCTCTAATACCGGTAAGGTTGAGAACCACTGTCTTAGTGGGAATTCGACAATCTTCAGTGAGCTGACCTGGGCCTTCTAAGATCTCAGAGGTGTCCACATTTTACCTCCTTAAATACGTCTATTTCTTCTGTAAATTTATTTCTGTATTTGCATAATTTGTACCGGTAACTTTATTAGTACAAGTCGTGGTGATACGCATTATTGACGTTCCCTCACAGCTACACTCCTGACGCTGCCCAACCCACAGTTTATTTTATTTCAAATAGCACATGCAGATTGTTAAAATGTATTTTTAATATTTACCACAGGCCGCTAAAAAGTGGAAGACAGGTCACAAATGGCTCACGGGCCGTAGTTTGAACATCACTCTATTATATGGTTCTCTGACCTGTCTTGTCAATAAAAAAAGCTAAAAATCAGTTTTCTTCATAGTGCATCAAATGTTGGCACTCTTTTCGACACAAGTAATTGACTGTCACTGTGCCACCTTAGGAACACAAAGCAGGTATCATTGTAGCCCATTTTAATAGGACTCCATAAGCTCAACTCCCTGTAGTTAACCCACAACTTAGCCTTAGTGGTCCTGAACAACGAGCAATGATAATCTTGAACAATTTATTTAAAAAAAAATATATAGAGAGAGAGAGAGAAAAGAAGTAGAATTAAGGGACAATTTTTTATATACCGGTAGTTGTTTTTGAAGAGAACATGGAAAAAATTACTTTTTTCTGTTTTGTTTTTTTTATGAAAAACAATTCATACGATAACAATGTATATTGAAAAAGTAGTATAGTATTTCCTATTTTATCAATTAACGTACAAATTATATCCTGGCTTTTAACTGTTAAATCATAAAAAAGGAAACATCACCAAAACACTTACTGGTCATGAAAATAACTGATATTTAGCAATTTGATGATGTCTCAACCTTAAATATTGAAACTATCGGTGATAATGGGTCTGTACTTGGTATCGGATCAATACCAAAATATGCATTATCACACACCACAAGTTTCTCCCGTGTGTTTATGTGAATTTTCACCAGAGTTATATGGCTTCCTCTCATATTATAAAGTCATGCCTGCTCGATTCATTACATAAGTGGTGTGGCCTTTTTTGGGGGGGTTGGGGGGTCCACCCCAAATATCTTGAGCAACTTATATTCTTTTATTATTTTACTGTGTGTAAAAATAATGCCGGCCAAGTCCATATACAAGTCCTCACACTCATAACTATACATGAACTAAATTGTTGGTTAATGTGTTAATGAAATAAAAACCCCGCAGTGGTCACAGAAATTTGTTGAATTTGACAAAAGTAACAATAATAACCAAGGACAATCAAACATTCAGCAGAATTATTTAAAAAAAAACTCATAACAGACAAAAAACACTAATTGGAGCAGGAAATGAGTGAAAATAATTTGATCATAAGGGACATGTTCAATCAAGGCCTGTCCTCTAATTTACACTACAGGTGTTTGCAAACTTGTAATCAATCAATCAATCAATCAGTATACCTACTTAAAGGGAGGCAAGTCGATACTATGTAGCTTGGTGACATGATGTTTGTGGCTGGATTGCATATCGCTCTATCTTCAGTATTTTAAGATCCACATGACTAGCCAACTTCCCAGGATGTGGGTGCAGGAGGAAAATTAATGACAAACATGCCTCAACAAAGTATTTACACGTGAATGCTTAGTTTTTCATTTTGAATACATTTGCACAAAAAAAAATTTTTTTTCATGTTGTCATTATTAAGTGTGTGTAGAATTTTGAGGACACCCCTTTCCATTTTGGAAAAAAAGCTGTAGAATGAACAAAAGTGGAAATATTTTCGAGATGCACTCTACATTAAAATGATGAAGTGAAATATTTGGGGCTGTGAGTGACATTTCTTCTGTTAAAGCAAGGTCTCCGAAATCTTGTGTCCATGTGATGATTCCATTTTTCTTTTTGAATCATCTTGCTAAAATTAATAAAATGTTTTATTTGACATTGACAAACTGAGTTGACATGTTTAAAGACTATTCAATGCTTGTTAAAAATACCACCAAATAAACAATACACATCATTAAATAATACAGCTAAGAAGAAAAACTCAAAGATAGGTTTACAAAACAAGCAACCCGTGTAAACCATGTGTAAATTTATCAAACATTTAAAACTGAACAAACATTTGAGATCTTTATTTAGTAGGTTGAATTCATCCATCCATGTTAGCAAAATTGTGTAAAAGTATACTCTTAACATTTTCTCATGGTAAATGTTAAAAATGACCAATGCTATTTTTTTTAAATGTAAGACAACAGGAAAACTACCGACTCCAAAACCTATTGTGCTGTAGTAAAAGTAGATATAAACAGTCTACATCCAACTGTTCAAATGCCAGGTTTTTGTGCTTTAAAAAAGGAGATTTAGATGCATCCTTTCAAAACCTCTTCCACCATTAAAGGTAAGCTATAGCCGATACAACTCAACATTTTTTTTTTTCATGACTGCATACTGAACCTTTCAGATGGGAAGTGAAAATAAATGTGATTGAACAATTGTGCACACCCTCTTGGGATGTGGCAGTGTTCAGAATTAACCATTCACAATCAAACCCACGTTAATTGGGAAGTAGCAGACGCCTGCTCCCATTGAGAGTGCCTCTGATTCACTGCAAATAAATTTGACTGTCCAAGGCCCTGCTGCCACCACCATGCCTCACTGCAGATATGGCGTTCTCTTGGTGATGCGCAGAGTTGTTGGTGCCACCAAACACACCGTTTGGAATTATGGCTACAATGTTCAACATTGGTGTCAATAGCCGTAACAATTCTCCCAAACACGTGGGGGAAAATGTGTCATGTTCAATGAAACCAAGGTTCAGATCTTTGGCCATTATTCCAAAAGCTTTTGCCGCAAACATAACTCCGATCGTTACCAAGAAAAAAAAACATTGCAGGATTTGCACGCTTGTGCAACCGGATTATTTGTTCTTTTTTTTTTCTCACCCTCTTTGAGAGGTACACGTTATGTCACATGAATGGGGGAATCATTTTTGAAAATTTCTCAGTTTCTCTTTTTTTTTGGGATCACAAAAACATTTGAACAGCTTTTGAACTGGGATGTGTATGCACTTTGTATTTCCACAGTATCTTAAACAGATTCCACAAAAATAAATCAAGTTGTTCAGAATCTTATGTTTTTTGTTTGTTTGTTTGTTTGTTTTATAAGCAAAAAGCAGATCTTAATATTTTGGTCAACCTTTCAGTGTGCTGGGTCTGCCACAGTCAATATTATTATAAATCAGATTAACATCATTAGCAGAGTCAGGCAGGGTCTCTGATCTGCTTAATTTTAGTTTTTACTGCATTTTAACTCAGCCAGTCAGCATCATTATCATCATCATCATCATTGTTATCACCTAACAGTGGAGCTGGTGGCGGATGTCCCTTCAAGCTCTGAAAAACAAAACAATTACAATCATTAAGCAACCAAAAATGCAAAAACAACCACTATTAAAATCAATATAGAGTGCAAAACAGTTTCACACTTAGGTCAATCTATGTTGGATTCAGCTTGACATCTGTCATTCATGATAACAAAATATAGTTACGGTACAACTGCATCATAGAAGAATTAGAAGAAAACCCCTAAATTAATCAGTGAATTCTGTAGCTCATGCTCACCACTTCATCCTCCTCTTCTTCCAAAGTGGATTGCTGACTGGCTCTGCTCTTGAAAATCGTCTTTCCATTTTCCATCGGTGATTCCCCAGTCAGACTGAGACAACAGAAACATGGAGCCAGAATAACATAATCACAATCATAAATAACTTTACACAGTAGCTTTAAAAACGTGTTTCCAAAATGCTTTCACAGAACCAGAAAGCATATATTAAACAAAATAATCACAAGGAGAGAGAAAGAGAGAGAGAGAGAGAGAGAGAGAGAGCACATCCCAATCACATTCCATGAAGTGAGTTTTAAGAAGTGATTTTCAAAGCTGTGGCTGATTTGGAACACTATATCTTAACTCCTCGAGCAGGTCGTTCAAAAGTTGAGTTGCCCTGATGGAGAATGCAGTATCGCCTGTAGCCTTAAACCACAACTTTGGAACAACCAGAAGCCTGCACCCGAGGATCTAAAGCTGCAAAGCTGGCTCTTAAATTGTTCATAGTTCATTGACTTTGGCCAAGAGCCAGAATAATATATGCTTTAAAAGTTTGCAGTGAAATCTTAAAATCAATTCTAAAACCAACTGAAGGCCAAAGCAATGATTAAAATTAAGGTGATGCGAGGCTGTCTCTTTGACTCAGAGAGAAGTATATTACAGTCATGTAGCCTGCGGAGAATATTGATGAATTTTTCAAGGATTGGATTAGAAATTTCTGATATGATTTGTGCCAGGGTGCGAATGTGGATTGCACATGATTGGACAATACTGTATTGTTGATGTGAGTTGTTACGGTGAAATTCAAAGCACGTTTTGGGCTGTGTGAGATATGTAAAAGTACGATGGCAAGAATTCTATGTTATGAGAGAAATTTGGCATGCTGAAGAGAATGATTTCAGATTTGGAGTTATTGGCCCAATCTCAATTTCAACACTTCCACCCTCGTGTCCTGAATTGCGCATTCCCGTAGAGGCTATGAGTGTTTAGGGTGTCCCAATTCTCCAAAATGCTTTGTTACCCCGATCCCTTTTGCGCCTTTGTTGCACACTTGAGCCGAGTCTGCATCTATGGTCCCTCAGCCGATGCATATTACATACAATTCATTGCGGATTTGACCATAATAGCCATAAACTGGTGACGTTCGGTGTAATACCTGTGCCTGAGCCGAAAATGTCATTTCAAGTGTTTGAAATGTGTATATGTGTCATTTCGATCATTATTTTAAGGTCACCTACAGTACGTATTTTGTCCTAGTGCAGTTGTTGTACTTAAGTGACCTTGTGCGCATGAGACTTCTGCGCAAATAGTGGAGGCTCAGCTGTCATCGACCAGAAACCTGGGCCCGTTTGAATATTTTAAGCATCAAAACTGCCAAAACAACAACCGGTGCCGCCATGTTTGATGACTCCAATCCAACACAGTGTCGCAAGTGACAGAGTATTGGAATTGGGCCAATGAGTTGCAGAATGATTTGTTACATCTCACAGCTGATGTCAGAAGGGCAATCTTAAAAAGCAGCCAGGTGTCTTGGGTCTTCTGATCTCAGTGGAAGGTTTCTGTGTTTTGTCTGCATAGCATTGAAAGGAGACTTTGTGGAATATTATTTGGCCAATTGCAGCACGTTCAGGTAAAGGGAGGTGCTCTACATGCGGAGTTTATTCAAGATGCTCCCTGGCTCATAAATGGTTATTTACAACTCAAAAATTAAAGATCCATATCAAGAAATGCAAGCAAGACTACAACATCCATCGACAAGGTCAAAGAGAAACTTGGAAGCGAGCACCCACCTTTTATCTTTAACACCACTGAGCTGAACTTCATCTGGTGGTGGAGGCGGCTTGGCTGGGGGTCCAAAAGATTTCTGGGAGTCGGGATCCACTTCTCCTGATTTTTTTGTATTCTCCATTCTCACCTTTGACACATCACTCAAGTCAGCATTCTGCTCCCGTTCGACCTCAGTTAGGACACTTTCATGAGGTCCGGCGTCTGGATTTGCAGCCTCACTAATGTCATCTCGTGCCTGCCCTTGCTTCGTTGGAGATCCTGATGTCGTTTCTAATGCTTCAGTGTGGCGCTGTTCTTTTAAAATAGATGAAGGCTCCTGTGCTTCAGCTCCATCCGACATCTGGTCCTCACGACTGTGGTAATGGTCATTCTTTGTCTCACAAACAGCCTCCTTTATTGGTTTGCTGATTGCACTCTCTTGATTCACAAGGAATGTGTTACATATTTTCTTCTCTGCTTGTTTGGAATCACCTCGGTCTGTTTCCACTTCTTGATCTGCCAACTCTTCCTTTTTAATTGTTTTCTGGGAGTCTTTGTCATTGAGGAGATGTAAAGTTACATTCTGGAAATACATGAATGAGCCATAAAAATTCACAGAAACAAATCAAACAGTGCAAACTAAGATTTACAGCTGCAAATGGCTAAAGGTTCCCACTCTTTCCTTGAAATTATTTTCCAGGTCTTCCTGGGACTTTTTCATCTGCTCCAGAACAAGCCTGGAATAAATTCCACCCCATAGCTTTGGAGAAGTCTTAATATTTTGCAGCTGAACTGTATATTTGGTTACATTTAACTAGATAGCTTTAATGTAACCAAATACCATGGCAAATTGGCAAAAATAAATAAATAAATACGAAAAAAAGAGCAGCTCTCTCAAAGCTGCGAATTGATTACCACGATTCACCCAAAAGAACGACTCATTCGCGAACGTACCAGCATGAATTGCTCTCTCTTGGATAAGATAACCTTTATTTGTCCCACACTGGGGATATTGACATCGAAAATACTTTGATTGACTAATGAGCTGCTGATGGGCAGGCGAGAGGACAAACCCCATGCTAGCACCCATGGCACCTTGATGGCCAGGTTGACAAGGCCAGGGGCATGACACAAGCTAAAAATTGTGTGAAAAGTCAGGGCTCTGCTCTCCGTGTACATACACCGCATTTTAATAGAGCTTAATTCCTAAAGTTTTTCTCATTCACATATTTTTGGTTTCTACCGCCGGACAGTTGAACAAGTATGAAACACTGGTTGAAAAGTGCCATTGTACGGCCACCTGTTACCCGTGGCTATCGGGAAGCCGTACATTAACGTCGTCATGGTCGTTCTGGCTCTACGAAAACCAGAGATGTATTTCAGATTAAAGTGCACAGCCAAATGCGACGGCACGCCCACTACAGCCCTCTGTCACTCAACAAAGGGGACAGACTGAGGAAGAAAAACCTCAAACTCAATATACAGCGTTAAAACAACACTGTGTAGCTGAAAGTCGCTCATTTTGACACTTCTTTTACTTGGGTCTGAAAAGTTAGTAAAGTGTAATAAAAATAAATAAATACATAAATAACATTTGCGTCTGTGTAGTGGTGTTGTGGCATGTGATTTTCAGTTAAATTTCATTGTATTTTGACCACAGGTTGTGACCCGGGGCTGCATTGTGCTCTCAATGATTCCTTCCTCCATCCTATTTATTTAAGCCACGTTATTTTATCAAAAGGACAAATGATACTTTGAAGAGAATTGGGGGACAGAGAAGTTACATACAGGATATAAATCAAGACCCAACATTCAAGACCTTTTCAGGTGTTATTTCTGATTTCTTAAATTCCATGATTTTAAGACTTTTTAAGACCCTGCCGGAACCCTGTTTTACACATTGAATTACACAACCAGTACATGATAAAAGTTCCATGTCGCTATGACTAATTTGACTTTTTTTTTGTGTGTGCAGATTAGTTAACATGCGTTTGAAAGTCATCTGTAAATCTGGAAGATAGCGACCTCACACATTTGCACACCGTACGTTTTACATCATCCTGCAGCTCTCCTTAAAAAAATAAAATAAAAAAGTTTGTCTTTCGATGAAACGGCATTTGTTTATTTCAAGTAAACGTACAAAATATTTGCGTTCCACTTACCTTAATGGTATTTACAAGCACACCAAGCACAGTCTGGCCACTGTAAGATTCATTGAGGTCAAACTCCCCTCGTAGAGAACGAAACACACCATTCATCACACGCTTCACCTAAAGGTTGACAAGAGGTCTTGCATTTTCAGTCAGATAATGTCAAAAGTAAACAAGGCCGTTAACTATGAACAAAGACAAAAAAAAAGAAAAAGTCGACCCTTGAAGAATGAATGAAATGCAACACACTAGTTCGTAAATAAATAAAATTAATCTTGCTTCGGCAATAGATAAATTAAAATAAACTTAAATATGAAGCAACTTATGTATGGATGTATTTTTCTTTCTCATGACAATAACATACCTGTCAACCTTTCGGAGCGCCAACCTGTATAAACTACCAAAAAAATCCGTATAAAGAGCAAAAAATCCTTATAACATACCAAAGCATTTTCGGAAATTTTCAGAATCCGTATGATTTGTGCGATACGGCCATATACGTAAAATTCACCACAAAATCCGTATGAACTATGGCTAAACCGTATGAGTTGACAGGTATGCAATAAACAAACAGTCTTCTATCCAAGATGCTTTGACATCTGGGGACTAAAGGTTATCTGCTCTCTCCCAGCTGAACTTCTAATCAGTAATTGTTTTATAGGAACATCACAGTTCAATATTTAAGATGGATTGTATGGAAAAAAAAAAGGAGGAAAAAAATATGTTGAAAAGCAAAACAAAGTGTTCTTAAAGTCAATGCGCTCTTCTATTTTTACTAATAAACATGTTTCAATATAGAATGAAACATGTTTGTTAATAAGATTATAAATCCAAAGTAACAATCTGGGCATTCTGTATCAGTGCAGTTGAACCTCTAAGGTTGAACACAATCAGTTCTTATGTCAAATTCTTTTGAATTTTTTTTTTCTCAGTGGTAAATAATGGACATAGAAATAATTTAACGGTTAAAAAAAATCACCATAAAAAATTCGATACTGAACAGACAAATAAACAAGAAACCACACTACACGTGGCGATTAATCAATGTAATAGGATGGTTAAAAACAAACAAAGAAACAAAAAAAAGATGTGCCAGGGCACTAAATCTGTACAGGTTGTGAAATCAATCAATACCATTGTACCTCGAGTGAGTTATTAATGCAAGTGGCACCCAGAGTCATGCATATCACAAATAACCAGAATTGTGCAAATATAATTCCTCAAGTCAAAGCCCAAGTCTAAACTCGGGTACATTCAAACATGGGTAACATTATTGGTACCCTGTTGTTACGGAAAAACCCACAATGGTTACTGGAATATCACGAAACTAGCAAGAAAATGTATTGGAAATTAACTAGTGATTCCCGGCAGGTGGCTGACAACCAGGGTGTACCCTGATTGCTGCCCGATGACAGCTGGGGTAGGCTCCAGCACGCCCCTGTGATCCTTTTGAGGAGAAGTCTAGTCTGTATTTTTCAGCTACTTCCACAGATGTTCAATGGGATTTAGATCAGGGTTAATAGAAGGCCAGTGTTTTTAACTGTTTTAGGTAAATTCCTGTTTGGAAGTGTAGTTGATGTGTGCCTTGATAGTCTTGAAATTAATTATACCCTGCACAGACTCAAGACAACCCGTACTGCAGGGGTGTCAAAGTCAAATGGACGGAGGGCCAGATAAAAAATTTTGCTCTAAGCCGAGGGCCGGACTGATCGAATGTTCATTGAAAAATTGAAAAATGACCACATATAGTTTATTGAACCAAAGTTAATTGACTGAAAACCTAACAAGTACATTCCAATATGATCAGATAAATAAAGCAACATTTTCTTATGGCTCTGTCAGTAAACTTTAATTTTCAACAGGTACAAAAAACAAATTTCCTTTGTATAAAAATACCCATAACATGAATGAAAGAAGCCGGTATTATTCAAGGCACCATCAATAGCCCATATTTTCTCTTTTAGCAAAAGTAGGCTAAATTTACTTACCAGAAAAACAAATAATAGCAATTTTCGATCATTTACTCGAATAAAATATTTTTAAAACATAATTGGATTTAAATACAATAAAATAAAGTGCAAAAATTTATGAAGCAAAAACAATACTTCAAGGAGAAGTGAAAGCCAATATTATACTTTGATTTATAAACTTGAAGTGAGTAAAAACTCTTAATACTGTATGTGATTGCACAGTAATATTCACTTCTTTGAGGCTGAGGCCGATACTCGGTGGTGTCTTATCTTTTCTACAAGGTCATCAATATTTGGGGTCAGGCTCTGAGCTGAGCAAATCCTCAAAATTGAGTGAAGGTGTTCAGCAGTAAGTCGACTTCTGTGTGATGTTTTGTTCAGCTTCATCAAAGAAAGTAGTTGTTCACACAGGTATGTGCTGCCAAACCTTCGACAACGTTTGATCAGCCTGGATGTGCAGCGGGGCCACTGTGTTGGGGAGGAAACGGGCAAACTGCGCAGCACCCACTGCCGTATCTTTTTCATGCATAGGATGTATTTAGAAAAGCCAAAAACTCCTGTCACGCTTAGGCTGGAGTCCACTACGCGGATGAAAATTGACAACTGGGCAACATCAGAAACTTCAGCGTTCTCATCCACAGCCAAGGAATATGCGATGACATCTTTTCCATTTTTCACAAGCTGCTCTTTTAGATATATGGACAACTGCTCTACTCGCTCGGCAATTGCGTTTCTGCTCATGCTCACGTTTAAAAAGACTTCGTCACATACTTTAAGGATACAGTTTTTAATGAAATCCCCCTTCCCCCTCCATGTCCATATTCTTGTTTTTGTTCGCGTGTTTCGTTTCATGATGTCGTCTCAGATTACACTCTTTCAATACCGCCACACTTTCTCCGCACAGAAGACACACAGGTTTTCCAGCTAAGTCCATGAACATGTACTCCGACTCCCGCCTTGTTTGAAACCCCCGGTTCTCAGTGTCCACCTTCCGTTTTGCCGTTTCTGAAAGCTAACGTCACTGCTATGCGAACGACTGCTGCACTAATAAATATTGAAATAAAGCAGCCGACTGCTTGACGCGTCGCCGTTGCATTGTGGGAAATGTAGTATTGGTGCGTGTAAAAGACCTGCGGGCTCCTGGCTTGCTGCGGTCCGCGGGCCGGTTCTAATAATAAATGAAGATTATCCCAGGGGCCACTGAAAACATTCTGGCGGGCCTGATCTGGCCCGCGGGCCGGCACTTTGACATAGGTGCAGTACTGGATGCAGCAAAGCAGAGAAAGCCTAACTGAGGGGCCACGGAATTTCACAGTAGATATATACAGTGTTCTTTATGCATAATTTTTGCATCTGCAAAGAGAGCTGATGCGACTTGCCAAAGAGCGCCGGTTACCTCTCCACAATCGAAAGGGCTTTCTCCCAGCTTTTTCGCTTGACAATAAAAATTTAAGCACGGGGCTTTTTTGTCAAATCTAGCACAGTGTGTCTTGAACCTGTCCTGGGTGTTAAGAAATCTCAAGACCATCACGGCAAAATGTGCTGCTTAGTGTCACAAAGATTAATTTCAGCTGCTGGTTCAAATTCCAATTTACAAAGTACAACCTCAAGGGCATTCAATTTTTGAGGTTCCACCGCATGCCACGGTGTGCGTATAGTTTAAAAAATGAAAGACTATTTACCTCTGCTGCTGTATCTGCTGAATTTTCTTGTTCGGTCAGTTTCATCTCAAGTTCAGCCACTCTTCTCTCTAGCAACTCCTTAACAGTGGCACTGTGTGACCCCTAGTATTTGTAGTTAATATAGAAAAACAAAATGCACGAGTAAAGGACTGAAAGGAAGAGGGAGTTAAATTAAATTTCAAGTGATTCTGGCGCCAGAATTTACAAAGAAAAAAATGACCCGAGGCTCTTACTCTTCAGTTATGGGCATGCTTTGTTGATATTTCAAAAATACTACTTCGACTAACTATGAATAGAATAGAAATACGGCATGTTGCTCTTTGAACAAAAGAATAACTGTGAAAATGAGAAAATGCAGGCCTGAAGTTGCACTCAACTTGCCTGTTCCTGTTGCACTTTCAACTCCAGCAGATAATCTCTCTCCTCTTTAAGATCGGTCATCTCTTTGGCATATTTTTCTTTAGCTGAGGCTAAATCCTGCTCGTACTTCATCTTCCACCTTTCGTCGAGCTCTGCTTTCAGCTCAGATGCCTGAAAATCAAAATTAAATTCAATCAAACCTAAAAGTTAAACTAGAGTTTAAAGTGACTTAAAATAAGCATTCAGGATTAGAATAAAATGTGTTTTAATATTGTTTGCTTTTTGTCTCAACATGCATCTTTTGATGACATATCGGTCCAGTAGTATTTGAACAAGAGCTTTGATAAAACAACAAAACAAAAACAACAAGATGACTTTCAGAATTAATTGAAGAACATTTTTAGGATTAACAGGTAATATCGCGTGCTGAGGCTGTCAGAAAAATGACAACTGTCTCAAACAGGCTCTGCCACCATGTTAGCTGTGTCACACAAATCTTGTCAAAAGCGGTGTAATGAAAATGGATTTGAATTGGAAAATTATTTTTGCTCTTGAAGATGTGAGCCCATCGGTCACAATGTAGCTTGAACGGGCAATGGCCCCATCAAAATGTTGAAAAAAAAATCATTTTGATAAGGCGGATGATTTTTTGTTTCTTTCGAATTAAATTAACTTAACTAGTTTGTTCTTTGGAGCACTAAAGAAAATTACAGTTCTGACAATTCAGATTGGAGAAAAAAAAAAGGCTACTTTCAACAAGAAACTCACTGCATCATACCTTCTCAAACTGAGCTTTTATCCTTCTCAGGAAATAAATCACTCTCGTGCAGAATTCATACCACAACTTGAATCACAGTGATATGATAATGGTGTAACGCTCACTGGGTTTTTCCTTTAAAATATGTTTGACGGGGTTGAACCTACATTTCTTCTTCCGCTTGTTGATTGGATAATTAAGACCACAACTGAAGGCTCCAAGACTGAAATCTAATGGACCCTGTTCTTGCAACTCCATGTCTGGCAAAGCATCACTAAGAATGAAACTTAAAACCGATGTTCATTGGTTACACTCAAAATTACATGAGGAGTTGTCGAAAAGTAAAGATCCCAATCTAATCTACCTATAAAAGGCACTCTTTTTCTGAAATTCTCAGTTTGTACTTTGAAGGTTTATTTAAAAAATATGTTTTATTTAAGCCTATCCTCTTCTTGTCAATCCATTTTGAAAATGATGTCATTGTTGGATGACTGTCAGAGGCGGAAGCATTATCATTGTACTGTACATTTCATATATACATAACATTGTAAATTTCCCCAGTGTGGCACAAATAAAGGATATCTCATCATTGCTATTCGCAAAATATTGTGAAAATATTGTCGAACAAGTTACGCTATCATTCCCATCAGGTTTATATAAAGGCAATATCATCACCACCAACAGCACAGCACTGAACTGCTCAGCGACAAAAGACATCATTAGGATGGGCACTCACTTGTTTTTTACCATCTTGATTTGTCTTCAGGTCATTAAGTTCCTCCTCCATGTTTTTGAGCTTTAGCGCCATCTCCTTGCACCTTCCTATCTCTGTGCTGTACTGAGCCTGGGTTCTTTCTGATACTTGCTTCAACTCTGACACAAACACATACGGCAATATTCAGTGATTATGTCATTTATTCGTTACACTCTTTTACAATAGACCAGGGTTTCCCAACCTTTGTGAGCACAAATCTATCGGCACACCAATGAGCAAAATGATTCCCAAAAAAGGCTACAGTTTAATGATGTACCTTCTGCCGTCCAGTGGAAGAACATTTGATTGTTCTTCTTTTTACAATAGGTGGTTGGCATAGATAAATTAACAACAACAACAAAATTGTTAAATAAATAAATTGTCATCCAAATACCGGATAACTGATTTTGGATAATTTCCCACAGCACACCTGATATTCTCTCAAGGCACAATAATGTGCCACGGCACACTGGTTGAGAATCACTGCAATAGACCATTTTCCGTTCTACGACATCAAAAACTGCGCACACGTTATTGATTCAAAACAATGTGACACATCCCTGTATGGCTGCAAATATTTATTATTTTTATTATATATTTATTTATTTGTTTATTTTTAAGCATGGAGTTGGGATAGTTTTAGAATAGTTTCAAACAATCTCAACATGCCTAGCTGATATAGTTAACTCATTTTTCCACAGTACGGTTTAGACGTTTTAGGTTTTTATTTCCCACAGGCTGGTATATAATTGAGATGACAATTGCTGCATCAGCAATTAAAATAATGTCACATCCAAACAGTGAGATACAGTGTAATATTACCGCACTGTACAGAGAATATCCAAATTTAAGCAGCTTTTTATGAACACTAACCTTCCAGCTGTGATTCCAGATCACTGATGTGTTTAGTGTGGCTTTCACAGTCAAGCAGACTTGTGGTCAGCTTAGTCTGTAGCTCCGAAACCTTCTGCTGATGACTCAAAGCTTCAAGTTGCACTTGAGAAAGATGAGCTGCAGTTGATGCCAGTTCTTCCCTCAGCTGAATCTGGTGGGCAATCAGGTAGATACAGGGACAGTATGTGGGGTAGGCAGCTCTACGCAAAATGAAACTCCATGTCACAAGAACCAGAGTGAACCACTTGTAAAAGCACAAATGATGTGGGAATTAAAAACACAGGAAGGCAATGTTGGCAAACAGTTGATAGAACAACACATTGGAGGCAAGAGAGAAAAATTACCGTATTTTCCGCACTATGAGGCGTACCTAAAAGCATGACATTTTCTCAAAAGCTGACAGTGTGCCTGATAATCCAATGTGCCTTATATACGAATCCATATTCTGATTTGTTAGACGTAGGATTTTAAATGTTCTGTAAAGCACTTTGTTACAGTGCGGTTGTGAAAGCGCTATATAAATAAAGCTGTAATGTATTCCTTTAGCATACCTCCATCTCGTGGATGCATAACGCAACCTCAGCCACTATTGTAGCTTGTATTCTCACCTTATAACGCAGTGTGCCCTATATATAAAAACAGTTTTAAAATAGGCCATTCATAGAAGGTGCACCTTATACTCCGAAGCGCCTTATAGTGTGAAAAATACAGTAATTGGCAAAGGACAATTTATTCCCCAATCCCTAAAAACATGTTAAAAAAACATGGACACAGACTGAATTCTATATTTCAGATGTATTCTGAGTATTATTTTGCAAAGCAAAAAATATATTTTTAAAAACCTCTGCACCAGAGATTGACAATTTATTTTCCCAAGGGACCATGTGAGAAAAGGGAACAGCTGTCGACGGCCACGCCAAAATGCCAAATTCAAGTCAAAACCAAAATCAGGTATGGCTTGGCTTTTGTTAACATAACAATCCGAGGCAGCGGAAGTTTACTTTTATTGCATGATAATGTTTCAGACAGTGAAGTTCTGCCGTTTCTTGCGGGGGTGGAGGACTGACATTGAAGCTCAGGTTGGAGGCAGTTATGATCAAAATTAGTTGAATTGTCAGCACCTGGGACACCCGTCACACGTGTAAAAGTAGATGCAGTTTAAAAAGATGATTAATTACAAAGCAAGACTTGTTGAATGAAGACTGATTTCTTTCTTTTTACTATTTTATCTACCTTATTTTCTGTCAAATTATTACTGTATATGTTTTATGTTCAACAAACAACAACAACTTGTAAGACATGGCTGAGTGGCATGAAGCAAGTCACTGCATTAGATAAAGCAACTTAATTCATATTGAACACAAGTGAGGTTCACATTGTGTGCCCCTTAACAACTGTCCAGTTTCTCACACAGTCCCGAGTAAAATTAATTGCCCACCCCTGCTCTATGGTAAAATGCAGTCAAACGCTTTCAAGATTAAAAGCATCAGTAACTAAATAAAATTGCCTAAACGATGGACCGAGAGCAGAGATACAAGTCACAAGGTTAACAGGAACCAGACTAACCGTAAATACCGTACTTGAATAAATTTGCACTTTGAACATGTTTATTGCACCTTCAAAGACGAATTGAAATTAATTTATGTGGGGAACAGAATAAAACACCGGCTCAATCGACACTGACAAAGTTTTTACTATACTGTAAACATTATTGCAAAGTTTTACTATTCTATACACATTCTTGTGATGACGAAATTAATGACAGTTCCATAGTAGATGACCAAAATTTGTGTGAAACTACTTCAGGGTTGGTCCTGAATGATTGTATTCTTTGAAAGAGATAATTTCGAGAAGATCAGTTTATTGAATGATAGTACCCTTGAATGTGAGTGGTTGTTCAGAAGAAAAGTCTTTCGTTCCCTGAACATTGTCACAAAGGCATAAACACAGGAGCTGATTTTCAAGAGAAGAGGTAACTGTAGTGGCTCACCTCCACTAAGTTTATGTCCTCTGACTGGTCAGGCAAGAAGGAAGAGGAGAGCAAGTAATTTTATTAAGATTATGCCAAAGCAGACCATTTGGTTTAATTAATACTTGATTACCGGTAATTAATTCTGATCATTTATGCACTTGTTTTTGCAGAGTTTGAAGGGCAACACGTAAATTGTGCAACTTGCTTGGTTGCTATAAAGCTGCACGAACAAAGACGGTTTATGGTAAAGGAATTACAAATAACACTGGGAGCAGATGATTCATCATAATTATTCAGTACTTTAACTGTGAAATAAAAGGATGCTTGGCATCCCTAAATTTATGAAGGATGTAGTATATATTTTATTCCTATTTTATATTAAAAAAATTATACATGTATTCTTTGTAAAACAAGATAAAATTGGAACAGGCGTTACCACAAGAGAGGGACATTTGGAAATAACATATCTTGAAAGAAACTTGATTAATGGAAATTTCAAGTGTGTTTGGTAACACCGAGCTATGGGAGGATGAAAGAGAGCCGCCCCGACGCACAAACGTGTTCATACCTACACCCTTGTCCCAAACTCCAAACAAAACGGAGGAGCCATTGACGTCTAAATTTTTTTATGTATGTATTTATTTATTTTATTTTACATTACCGTAATTTCCGGACTACAAAACAGACCTGATTAAAAACCACAACAGCTAGATTTAGCCCAAAAACTAATTTCTACATTCAGCCACTTTGTCAAGGCGGCATGATTGAATGATTTGAAAATTACCCATATACCAGTTAGTTATTTCACCACTCAGTTACTCTGCATCCATTAACACCATGTTGTTAATTATTGAATTAATATACCGTAAATTCCGGGCTACAGACCGCACCTGATTAAGAGCCGCATGCTCAGATTTATGAAGAAAAATCAATTTTGTAATTATATGCGCCGCACCGTACTATAAACCGCTGGCCAATGAGTAGGCGGGGGTTCGCTTCTGCGTCCCTGCCGCCGTGGAGCGCCTCCGGGTGAGGCCGCTGACGCGGTCCCCCGCTGAACCCCCGCAGAAAAAAAACACTAAATTTCTTAAGGTTAAAATAATCTCCATATTTTTATGAGCATGATAAATGCATTTGCACAACAAAATTAGGCTGAAACACATAATCAGAGGCCAGACAAAGAGAGATCTTGATGTGCATTTGCGTAACTACGAGGAGAAATACTGCAGCCCACTAGGCTTTAAATAGAATAATGCAAATCATATAATGGGAAAAGATGTATGAAATTATTTCTATAGTCAGCCGCTTAAAAATGATCATCGTTGGCAGCTTTTGGCCCGATGCTGCGCGGCTCAAAACACAGGTAAAATGTGTTCTCTCGTGGCCGCTTGTTTTCAGTATGAGGGGGGAGTCACCTTTTTTATTTACAGTCCGAGTGAGAGGCAAATCAAATGTCAGAGGGTCTTCGTCCATATTTATTATTTCATCTGGGCTGATGGAATTCTCCGCTATCTTTGTTTGTGTGAATGTGCGGAACAAAGCAAGTTTGTCCTCGTAATTGGGAGGGAGCTGCTGACACAACGTCGTGCGTGCCCTAATAGACAGGCTTCCCTTTCATGAATCTATAACACCACGACGGCCCACCTTTAAAACCTTTAAAAGCTTTGGTTGTCTTTTTACACTGGCTCAGTTCTTCTTGCCGGAGCCTCCACCTTCGCACCATCGACTCGTCTTTGCCAAGATTACGGGCAGCAGCTCGATTTCCTTCTTTAACTGCCAGAGTGATCGCTTTTAGATTAAAAGCTGCATCATATGCTTTTCGTCTGGTATTCGCCATGTTGATCAGGGTTAGAAGAAAGACTGAAATAAGGAAGTTGTGATTACTGGTAATCATACAATTTCATTGGACCCCTGTGTACTACTTATTCATTTTATTGGTCGACTGTTGCCGGGTAACACATTTTTCCCCCACTACGGCAAAAAGAGCGGAAGTTGTGATTAGTCATACAATCTCGTTGGACCTCAGTGAAAGACTCATTCATTTTATTGGTCCATGTTTTTCCCGCGATGGAAAAAAAAAAAATTAAAAAGCCGCTTCACATTACACGCCGCAGTGTTGAAAGTGTGGAAAAAAAGTAGCGGCTTGTAATCCGGAATTTATTGTAGTCATGAATGGACTGTGTGTTTGGCCTGCAGTTTTTTAAACAATTGCATATTTTACCTACTATTGTCACGGAAAAGGAAATGTTTGTTTTAACATGAAAGACATTCTATTATTTTCCTTGTCCCCCAAAACGTACATGCTGACGCCAAATTTGACATTATTGCTACAACAGAAGCAAAGATAAGGGCCTCTCAAGCATGGTTGGGGGCCGTTTTTTTCCCAAAATGTGAGTAATTTAGGTATAAAATGTGATCTCACAAATTTATCTCAATAGCCGTTCGGTAATTCCATGCCAAATTGGACTTTTGCATCCTACCTTGAAGTCATAAGTTTAAAAAAAAATGGTGCGTGTCTAAGCTATAACTAATGTAAACAAAGCTATATTTTGGGTCCATTCCAATTTGGCAGTGATTAGCCACACTGACCTTGTCTTGTTCAGCCTGCAGTAGTTTTGCCTGACTCCGCTCACTTGAAGACTGGAGAGAGTCATTTCTTCTTTCCAAAAGTGTGTTATTCTGTTCCATATACCTACACAAGATATATAACGAAGCATGATATCTGGCCTATGGACAGGAATGGTTGAGTCAATTAAAAAAATATTCAGGCTCACCTTTGGCTTTGGTTGAATAGTTCACTTATCTTGTGGTTTTGCTCTTCAATACGAGAACCTTTCTCGAATATGTCCTTCTTTAAACATTCATTTTCCTACAAATAAGGAAAGGAGATTATGCAGTGGATGTAAAAAAGTTACAGACCACTGTTCAAATGCTATATAGATCCATCCATCCATCCATCCACTCTCTATTGCTGGGGGCAAGAGCTTAAGCAAGAAAGCCAAGACAACAAGGTGTTATGAGGCCAACCAAGAGACATGGTATCTCCAGCATGTCTGGGCCGTCCGTCCCTGTGGCCACCTGCCGGTGGGACATGCCCGTAACACCTCACCAGGGAGGCATCCAGGAGGCATCCTAACCAGATGCCCGAGCCACCATCTGGCTCCTCTTAACGTGGAGGAGAAGTGGCTTTATTCTGAGTCCCTCCCAGATGACTGAGCTTCTCACCTTATCTCTAAGGGAGAGTCTGGACACCCCGTGGAGGAAACTCATTTTGGCCGCTTGTATCCAGGATTTAGTTCTTTCGATAACGACCCACAGCTAGTGACCACAGGTGAGGTTAGGAACGTAGATCGACCGGTAACTCGAGAGCTTCTTTGTTTGGCTTAGCTCCTTCTTCACCACGATAGACCGATACAATGTCTGCATCACAGCAGATGCTGCACCGACCCACCTGTCAATCTCCTGCTCCATCCTGTCCTTCCTTGTAAACAAGACCCAAAGAAACTTAAACCCCTCTACTTGGGGGCAAGATCTCATCCCAAACCAGAGAGAGCACTCCACCCTTCTCCGACTGAGGACCATTGTTTCAGATTTGGAAGTGCTGATTTTCATCCAA
This sequence comes from Hippocampus guttulatus, assembly GCF_054856545.1. Lineage (NCBI taxonomy): Eukaryota > Metazoa > Chordata > Actinopteri > Syngnathiformes > Syngnathidae > Hippocampus > Hippocampus guttulatus. Next base: position 22,382,735 of record NC_141265.1, read on the forward strand.
ACTGTCACGTTTGGCTGCGAATCACTCCAGTGAGAGTTGGTGATCCCAGCTTGAAGAAGCCATCAGCATCACATCATCTGCAAAAAGCAGAGATGCAATACTAAGGCCACCAATCCAGACCCCCTCAATGCCTCGCCTGCGCCTAGAAATTCTGTCCATTAAAGGTTATGAACAGAATCTGTGACAAAGGCAGAGGCCAATCCCCACTGGAAACGAATCCAACTTACTGCCTGTGATGCGAACCAAACTCTGACATCACTGATATAGGAGCCAGAATCTAACCCTGCACCTCTGCACTTTGAGGCCGGTGTGCTAACCAGTCGACCACCGTGCCGCCGGATTCCAAAATCCTTAAATTGAATGGCAAAGAGAGAAGGCATATTTCCTTATTTTTTTTTAATAAATAAATGAATTATTTATAGTTAAATTGGAATGGCATTTTCGTATTTTTTGTTAAACGATATTTGCTTTTTAACTATACATTTATTTTCTTGTTATTGTTATTATTTATTCATATTAAAAGTCCACTTGAAAAAGAGAAGACCTTTTTTTCAATTATTTATTATATTTAATTTGTCTTACTGTTTATTGTGCATGTTACAGTATATGTATAATACATATATATGTTATATTGCTCCATGTACAGCACTTTGTATGCAGCGATGGCTGTTTGAAAGTGCTTTATAAATACAGTTGACTTGACTTGACTTAAATTAAAAGTAAATTTGATTTTGATGAACATTTCATGAAAACCCTGGAAGGCAATTTTATTTTGAATGTATTAAACCAACGTATTTCCTGGCTGTCCGTGGTGGAACAGCTGAGAATGGTGGTTGCAGCCAGGCTCCCTTGAGGTACAGAGACTACAACAGAGGACAGGCCATTCTTGCCACCTGAAGTCCTTGAACATATTAAAAGAGACACTGAATATGGACATGGCTATGCGTGACATGTTCAACAGTATGTCTAAACTGCGGGACATGATGTCCAATTCAGATTTTTTGTTGAAGCGGATCTTCTCATGTTCTCGTTCACATTACAAAAACAAATGTAAGCTCAGCAATCAGATATGGGATGCAACTCGCAACAGGACATGCAAACCAATCAGCTCCGAGCTGCTGCTCGTGAACTGGGTGTAAAAGGACATACTGATCCACGGTTACTACCAGGCTCTCAGGATTTTGAACTCTGTCCCCTAACCACCCACAGCTCCATCTACCAGGCTGAAAAGGAGCTAGGGTTATAACTGGCCTTCATGAGGAAACTGTCATTCAGATGTGGCCTGTGCTGAAAATTATTTTGACTACCCCGATCAAGAGCACTTGACATTATGAACAAAGCAATCATTCCAAAATGTCCATTCACTAGGGTGACACAGTCTCTTGAGATGGTGGTAAAATTACGTTGGCATATACCTGGATGATTCTTTGGACGTTTTGCATGATCATGGAGGACTCCATCGATATACCAGACAGGCCCAAGGGGAAAGTTCCCTGCCTTTGAAGGTCATCTATCTAATAAATAAAATAATGTAAGTAGAAAGTAGGGCCAGTTTGTGTTAAAGCTATACTCGGCATATCCTTGGATTTTGTACCTTTGATGCAAGTTGATCGACCTTATCTGCTACTTTTCCCACAGCTAACCGGATCTCTGTGTTTTGCTGTCGCGTCTCAATCATCAAGAAGGAAGTCACGTCATTCGAGCCTGGAGAACACAGTTTTGTCACTTAAAACATACAAATATGGGAAACATGAAAGTATGTTTCTGATATTTTAGTCTTTCCCGTGGTTTCTTATCTTACCAATGCAAGGGATACGTGTAGGATAAACTTGGCTCACAGACTGGAGCTGATTCATAGGAACAGAAGTCTGTGGGTAGGAGCAAAACTTTAATTTAACAGCAACAACAACATAATAACAACAATAATAATAATGATAATAATTAACAAGAGCAACTTTTATTTCCTCTCATAACCTTCAGTATTTTCAAAAATATGGACAAAGTAGGAGGAAAGCTCACCTGAAAAGTGTGAGGGTTACTAAGCAAACCAGGCTGTGCAGCAATATTGGTAAGGTTGGGAAGTACATTAGTAGGAAGAGCAGGGTAGGGATGTGGAAGTACTGAAGAGAAACAATAGAACAAAACATAACACAAATTGGCAAAAATACATGTCACAGGAAAAATGTTTTTTTTTTTTTAAACTACAGTTTGTTTCCGCATGATAAGGCGCTTCGGAGTATAAGGCGCACCTTCAATGAATGGCCAATTTTAAAATTGTTTTCATATACTGTATCGGGTGCACGGCATTATAAGGCGCATAGAAAAGAAGCTACAATAGTGGCTGCAGTTGCATTATGCATCCACTTGATGCAGCTACACTAAAGGGAATAAAATACAATACAATAAAGCTTTATTTATACCATGTGCTTGAACTGGGGCAGCAGAAGTTATCTGCACAGGAGATGGTGCCAAAGGCAGATTCTTGACTCTACCAGTGGTGGTATCCTGCACAAAATAAGATAGTGTCATTTAACTGAAAATACTACTGTATGTAATCTAGGGCTACATGATTATGGGCAAAATGATAATTGTGATTACTCCGATCAATAATGTAATCACGATTATTAATCGTAATTACTCAAGTTATGGAAAACAGTATATCTATTGTGCAATTTTACGTAAATAGGTTTCAGTGCAAAATGAAACTTGAACTAATCAATGACAAAATGAACTCAAGCATTTCCAATTTACCAAGGGATAACTGAAAAAAATCTACTGCTGAGTGCAATCACAAAGTGCAGCTCAGTGGAACAAATACAGTTTATACATAAACAACAATACCATTGGGTTTCAAGCGTTCATTTGAAAATTCCCGTAAATGCAGTGGACCCCCACTATTTACGTGGGATAAAAACTGGTCAGGCCCATGAACAGCGAAAATGTGCGTAGAAATTAAGGCTCACTGATCTGAACTGGAATTTAATATTTTTAACTCCCAAAATTCTTCAAAAAAATAATGATAAACATTCTAAATCACCCAAAATGTTCCAACATATTTTTAAAAAATATTGAAAGAAATTGAAAATAATCCACTGATATGCAAATCCGCAGGTGCCAAACCCCAAGTATGTGGGGGTCCACTTTATAGTCAATTATCAAGGGCAGGTACAGCTGTTGTTCTGCTTGGCCAGAGGTCAGTCATGGTAAGTGGCAGAGCCAGGAATTTTCATCTTGATAGCGGTCAGTGTGGTGGGTGGTCGTATCTCACTGGCTTCAACACGGATATAGATTTTTCGTCTATATGTGAAAGCTTCTGTGCATTTGATGGGCTGTACAGTACTTTGTAACCTCGCCGCATCACTTAACGTTAATTCATATTTTGAATTGTCGCAAAATCAGTGGCCGAGATTCACCACTCGTGAAATGTTATGGCAGAACCCCACTCGATGAAAGAGGCTTGCAGAGATCCGTTGATCCCCTCCAACCCTATCCCGTTCGTCACCTTTTCTAATGGAAAAGCAAAGGAGGCGGTGTGGTGTGGTGCCCGTGCAAAAGCAGAGTGGTTTGCTGTGGGGATGTTTGGGACTAATGGAAAAGCGGCATTTGTCCCCCGGCTAGCCTGGTGTGTTTTTACATAAACATTCGTAGTAGTCATACTGCAAGTTTGCAAAGTGTAGAAGTATTTTGCTTCCATTTTGAAATACACTAAACATTTACAGCTACACAAGTTAAGGGGTGCTGTATCACCTTCAATTTAAGATGAACCATCATTTATAAACATGTCGGGAATGCTGATACAAGCTGCCAAGTTGAATCAATGTTGAATGTACTCTCATCTTAAATGGTTTTTATTTAGTTGGTAAATACCTTAAAGAATACGCCGTGATGATTTGATTAGTCAACTAATTGCAACTGCTATCAGTGACTAGTTGACTGGCAAAATAATCGTTTGTAGCAGACTTATGAGAGATATGTTATTGCATAGCCTACACCAGGGGTGGCCTGTGTGTGTGTGTGTGTGTGTGTGTGTGTGTGTGTGCCCTAGGAAGGGTATGATGTGGCTCTTTGCAGTAACACAGTAAAAAAATTGGCTCTAGTCTCTGACTGGTTGGCCACCCCTGGCCTACACAGACTGGGTAGGTGCTCAATATTAAGCTATGTTATTCATGGAACATCCATAAAACTTGCCAGGGAATGCAGAAAATGAAAGCTCAATTAGAAATGTGTTTGTCCGTGCGTGTTTGTATGCATGCTGATCCTCCTGCCACCCCCTTTCCATGCCAGGTAAAACGTTCGAGAACTGCTATTGGTAACACTTGACACTCACCTCCAATTCTGAGTCACTAGATTCAGGCTGGCATGTTAGAAAGGGCAACATGGGTTGGCCCATCTTTGCCATACGAGAGATCAGCTTGGCTTTTGTGGGATCTGTAGTCTGGATTTGGACAAAGAATTAACATTCATTCATAAATTGAAACAGCTGCAGAAACTAGTCATCCGGCATGACTTACTGTGAGTTGTTCACTGAGGGAATTTGACTTTGCGTGCTGAGGTGTCTCCCTAGGGGCAAAAAAAGCAAACTGTAAAAAAGCTTGATGGAAAATCGTATTACAGTTTTTGTATTTTTTTAAGTGTAAGCCTCACCCTGGTCTGCCTGAGTCCAGTGCAGCTGTTTGTACTGGTGGCTCTGTTGTCAGATTCTCAACACTCGGAGCAGGGGAGAGAGTACCAGAATCTCTTGAACTGGCACTAGCCTGATCTGAGCCACATTCCTTGGAAATTTTCACCTGCACCACATAAGTATAACTGAAAAAAATGACCCGTTTGCAAGAAAAACAATCGAGAGATCATTGCTAATGTTGTGAAGGTAATCATTTAATGTCCATATCTCGAACCAAAGTTACTGCTTCTTAAAAGATGATCGGTCAAACTTATTATGTGGCAGAATACTGTCTGAGCAAATTTAGGTGGATTAGGAGCAAAATACACAGGTGCTCACCCGTCTGAGTGCTGCTTCAAAAATTAGAGTGCTGTTAGCTGGGACACGGTCAGGGAGACCTTGTGATCCATAAGCAAGGTTCGGTGGGACAACAATGAGACGACAGCCAGCCTTCTTCATCCCGAGCACCCCCTTCTCCCATCCCTGCTCACACAACAAGAGCACAAACAGATTAAGTGTTTAGAAAAAAACAAAAAACAACAGGAAAAAATATTATTTAGTCGAATGCTGCACTCATTAGCCCTTCCTCAATATGAAGTATGCAGAGTACAGTCTTGTGAACTTGTCAAGTAGGGTCTTTTAAGAATATATGCGAGAACGTTTTTCCTAAATCTCTTCGTAAATTGGAAAGGCTGTACTCCTCCCACCCCCCCCACCCACCCCCCCGCTGACCGCCCTGACTTTTTCAGTTGGTCGACGAGCACAAACTTGGTCACACATTTTTTTAAAGCAGTACAGCATGACCATTTTTAATGACTGATGGTTGTCTCGATTGGCATATTGTATGTCGTTAGATATGCTGGAAAGATTGACAGGGACTGACGATATATTTCCAAAATATTTTACTGGAACAAGAACTTTGCAACAAAAAAATGAATCAGTTATTTTATACACCTTTAAAAGAAGACAAAATAAGGAAGGTTACCACCGCTCCAGTCACATGGCTTAACATGGGCCGAGTTGTGGTAGCCCTGCCAGAACCGGCACTGGCCCCGACTTAAAACAATACTTAGTGAAATGTATAATTACCGGTATATTCTGTATGTTGGCCCCACGGTGGAAAACGCAGCCACTCTCTTCTCCCCATTATAAAGATATAGTGATTTAAAACAATACTAAGTTTAATTTACAGTATACACATTGTAAAGTGTCCTTGGGTGTTTTGAAAGGCGCTTATAAATAAAATGTATTATTATTATTATTATTAATACATGTAGGCCAATTGTGGATGAAATGGTGAAGTGTGTGAACCCAGTGACCAAAACGTCACTGAACAAGGGTGATGGGATGTTTACAGAAGGTGGAAAAAGAGCGAATATGACTGACTAAACTAAGTGGATAAAACTCAAAATATTGAATATTAGATATTAAAAGAGCAGGAACATGATCATCATGCCATTTGTTCAAACAAAATAATCTAGCGCCTCGAAAATTCACTTGGTGCTCAGTCAACTATAGCTGCAAAACCTAAAGAAAACAAGTTTTCATCTTACTTGAATTACTTTTCCAGCTCCAATTTTCAGCCGTAACAACTTGTCTTTATTTTGGTTGGAGTCGAACATCTGAAATGAAATAAAACTTAATTGTTCATAATTGTTCATGAAACTCCCACCAGAACTGAACAAAAAATATATGTTTGGCTTCAATTCCAAACCTGTCCAATAGTGTGGTTCTGCAAGAGCCAGCCTCTGTATGTCACCTCTAAAGCGTCTCCATATTGTACTGCCTGGCCTTCCCCGGGACTTAGATCCTGAGTCAGCACCGCATCGAAAACTTTACAGCTGTTTACCTTTGCCAAACACACCTAATGGAAAAAAATGTATCCAGACCGTGAGCAAAAGTTAATATACATATATATATACAAATATACATATACATATATGTACACATATACATACACACACACACAAAAACAGACATTAAAAAAAAAAAACACGGTGGAAGACTTTTTTAATGGAGGATTTGTAGTCCTACTTCCCTTTTTCCCCTCCTTAGTTAATGAGCAATAACTGTTATGTATTTTAATTATGATAGTGTGTTTGCACTTATTTTTCGATATTGATTTCTATTTATTTTAATCACACACTGGTTTAAAAAAAAGATTATTACAGTTTTGGAGCGGAAACGGATCAATGCCATTTATATTCAATGGGAAAAATTACCTAATTTCTAGAATGTTTCAGGTTCCAAACAGAGGTTCTAATATATTTAAACTGAAATCACCAAAAAATGTCAAAATAAAAAAGTGATTCGAATTCGCCAAGTCCTGAAAATGTTTTTTTAAGATGATTCTTGATTTATTTTTTGAGCTTGTGACTTTTTGTTCCTTACCTCTTTACAGAAGTCAGATGATGATTTCTCTGATTCAAACATGAGGGACCAATTCTGCCTTTGGTCATCATAAAATGTGCAGTAATTGTTGGACTGTACCTGCAGAAAAACAAAAAATGTGAAATATGAAGTTGTTTAGTGTACATAAGATGCATCACGTTTTATGATGTGATGTGTTTTATTTTTGTGTGAAAGCAAAGAGATTCAAACATGTATACATATGTTCGGAAACAAGAAAGAACGAGAGAGAAAAAGATTTTTTGAATATTTGGCACCACCGTTGCTGGTAATTGTGGTGCACAGATCATTGGTCCAGAGGCTACTTCACACATGATGTGATCAGTTCCCCATCTTCAACTGTGGTTTTGGACAAATACTTTAGGCATGTGTCTTTTTTTATCAGCTTCTTCATTAACTTAGTCAATGACTCAGTAATTTGTAGCACAGCCAACCATTTGAGTGCCCTCCCTTCTAGATAGAGCATTTTGACCTATCTTTGAAGGCCCACAGTATATTGTGTATTATGGCTACATGGAACATGGAACCAACCAAAAGAAAGATCAGATTTGATTATTTTCTTAGGTAAATATTTATTTCTAGTGTATGTAATCCTTGATTATTGAGTAATCTGCAGTAGAATATAGTCAAGTTTAACTGAAAGTCTGTTTTGGGAAAAAAATAATTAATTAAAAACCGTGTATCTCTCTATCTCTCTCTCACTCTCTCTCTCTGTGAGAGAGAGAGCGAGAGTGAGAAAGAGAGAGAAAGAGAGAGAGAGAGAGAGAGATTCTTAACCTTGTTACAGGTACCGAACCCAATCAGTTCATATGGACGTTCACCAAAACCCTTAATTAATGGAAAATAATATGATTTTTTTTTATTTTTTTTTACAAATTCAAGACATTAAAAAAGGCATTTATTGAAAACAAAAACAAAAAAACACAATTAGTCTAAGTTTTTTAATTGTGCACAAAATGAACCAGCCAGTGATGGCCAAGTGGGTGGTTAACAACCACTGATATAGACACACACGCATGCATGCACACACACACAATGTTTACACACTAATATTTTTGCTCAAAACAAAAACAGGACTTTTCTTTTTTAAAAGAGAATGGGATTTTGATTGTTTGATCTGTTTACAATATTAACATCTGACAGAAATATATGGACACTGTGCTACGTACATTTGCGAAACGTGCTTCACCGCTCAGTGAGACGCGGTCTTTTATGAATTAAGTTTGCCAACCAACGTCCCAAAGCTCACCGTAAAAATGAAGTCAATGTGGATCTTGGCAGAAGTAACTGGCTTCTGCTGGCTCAAGTACAGGAGCAACTTGTACTACACAAAAATAGAGACATGATTTTAAGAAAAATGGCAGATCAGCACAATCATCACAACACCCATCCAATGGTTCTAATTCATAATATGTACTACAATATTCCAAAGCGCAGTTCCCTACCTCTTTATTCGTGTGGTTGCCCAGTATGGCTGCCCCCAGCTTTCCCTGCTTCACGTACTGTCCCTTTATACTGTGTAAGGGGCATGCAATTATTTTAAATTGTTCTTCTTCAGATCATTCCCGCAGACAATATATGAGCATTTAGACAAAGTGCATATGGTAGAACAATGTGTAAAATACAATTTAATGAAAACAAACTGGTCTTCATTTCTTTCAACATTAAAATTGGGGTATTTACTATCGAAAGGCGTGGACAGCGACGGCAAATAAGACTTCAAGGGGACCAGATGATGGTGCTGCTGTCTGGATGCCTGAAATTGCAAAACAAGATGCAGCAAAACATTGAGCAGTCACATCAAGTTATATTCACTTCATTAATCAGTTTGAATTGTCTCACCTGGATTTGAGCTTTTTCTAGGCTGTTTTGGTGCTGTATAATGAAAGGAATCATTCCCTTGACTGGTTTCTTCGTCAACCCCAAACAGAGAAGCCAACTTGGCACTACAAGAAGAGCAAATGTCAAGTCAAAATAAATTTGTTTAGCCTCATCTAAATAATTTAAAATATTGGTTTAGGTTTATTTGACGATCAGGGCTGGACTGGCACAGGAAAAAAAAAAAAAGAAAATCAATCAAAGAAAATGACATCCCTGTTTCTTTATATTTTTTTATTTCTTGGTGATACGCAACTCAACATTAGTATTTCATAACACAAAAATAGCTACTGTGATAAAATTAAATAAATCATAAAAACTTTACTTTTAGAAATCCGTGACTCAAATGGGGGGTGATAAGCATCTTTTTGGATGGGCACTGAGAGACATACAAAACAGCCAGCTGGATTGTTTACAACTGTTTGTCAACCAAGATGGCATTAGCTGCCAACACAACCACCGTCGGTAATTAGACTGACTGCCGAAGTGTAAACTTTTTCGGACGGAGGACGAGCGCTCCTCGTCTTGTCTGTTGGAAGCAAAGTGAAGTCACTCCCTCCCACATACAAACACGGTGAAATCTCACGAGACAAGCGACACATCACATTGGGTTGGTATTGGTGGGTTACACACGTGAGACAGGATGGGCGTGTTTCTGTCAGTTGTTCGTGAAATGGGTGTCTACAGGTACTTAACCAGGTTAGGGATGATTAAAGGGTCAGACAAAAACCCACTTCCATCCTTGCTTAGTCCGTCCTTTTCAACAACAACAAAAAATCTAACCCTCCATTCCATCCCAGTGGACAGGATGCCAAACTCTGTTATAATGCATTAGCAAAAAAAGTCGTGTCACACAAATAACTAATTTAATTAATAATTTACAATTACTTAATGATTATGAATTAATAATTTGTGAATATTAACTAATGATTAACTCTTGAAGAAGGAATATACTGAACTAATTTTTGCAAGGCGTTAGCCAAAGTCAGTTTACTGTTACAAATCCATGCCTCAAATAGAGGTGCATAGGCATCTTGGTGGGCGAGCACAGAGAGACATAGAACACAGCCAGCATTCTTAACCGGCTGGATTGATCGTTAATGAAATAGGCGTCTGTCCGGACTGACTGTACACTAGATGACAGTGTTGCTATAAAAATACTGTTGAGATGAAAAGGGATCTGTAATGGGAACTCAGTGAGTAGTACGAACTGGTGTTGTGCTGTTAATACTGTACAGTTTTTGGCTACACACTGGCTTTGTTATTTTGCCCACTTCCGTCCTTAATTGTTCCGTACTTTTTCAAAAACTTCTCATCCTCCTTAATGTCCAAGTTAAATCAGAGATCATCCGAATCACATTAATATCGCCATTAAAAACGAATAAGGTTCATGGTCATGCAAGTGTTGTGTCTTGACAACAGTCTCGACCTGAGTTGAGGATTCTACCGGTCCATGACGAAAAGTGGAAGTGGAAAAACTATTCTATTTAGAATATGATATCATATCTTCAATCAGACAAAGTTACTCGAGGCTTGTGAATATGTTTAGTATACAATTTATGAATTTGAATATACTGTATGTTTCACAAATCCCGGATGAACTTCAAACTCACACTCCTCCACATGTTCGTATTGCACATCACACACGCTCCACACATCTGGATTTTAATGTTATTTCGGGAAACCTCTGTTACCAAAACAAAACGTATCAATAATAAATCAGTGAATGTGCCCCAGACTGTTACTTGGTAGACGACCCTTTTTAAAAAAATATATTATGGTCGTCACAATTAATATGAGTAAAATGCATTGACGTTGTTTCATTTCGCAGCAGCAGCTATCAACCACATTCATGTTTGAATGGCAGAACGCTTAAATTATGCAGCTATCGACTAACACTGGCTGATGTTATGCTAGTTAACTCGTATGCTAACAGACATCGTCGAGACAAGAGGCACAACTTACCCGCCTGTGGGTGACAAGAAATCTCCATCTTCGTCGTCTCCACCGAACATTTTATTAGTTAAAAGCCAATATGTAAAAATAAGACACGTGATGTAAAGACTAGGCTAGATTTTTTTACATGGCAACTTCTGTAACTTCTGTAACTCTTCCGGGTTGTTGATTGTCAGCTGACTTTCCACCTGATTCACTTGAGACGTCGAGGGCGTTGCCAGGCTTCAGAGGCGACGTTTGTAGGGTGAAGACGTCATCGCGCCGCGCCGAGGCTGCTTCGACCACGGCAGACAACCCTTTGTGGGAACAATGTTCCCAATCCGTGCAGTTGAAAAACGAAAGAACGAATGATACACGGATTGTCCCCGGCTTCCCGTCCCTTTGTTTATTCATTCATTCATTTTCCGAACCGCTTTATCCTTACTAGGGTAACGGTGGGGGTGCTAGATGGAGCCCATCCCAGCTGTCTTCGGGCAGTAGGTGGGGGACACCCTGAACTGGTTGCCAGTCAATCACTCACACTCACACCTAGGGACAATTTGGAGTGTTCAATCAGCCTGCCATGCATGTTTTTGGAATGTGGGAGGAAACCGGAGGACCCGGAGAAAACCCATGCAAGCACGGGGAGAACATGCAAACTCCACACAGGAAGGCCAGAGCCAGAATCGAACCCGGTACCTCTGCACTGTGAAGTCGACGTACTAACCGCTCGACTACCGGGCCGCCCCCCCCCCCTTGTTTAATGTCTGAACAAATTTTATATACAGTATATACACTATATACCTGTATGTATATATAAACACAATTTTTTAGCACCTTTTTCGCAGGACTTTGCATGTTCTGTGTGGGTACTCCAGCTTCATACTACATTTCGAAAACACGCGTGAAAAGGTTAAGGGAATACTTTCTATTGCCCCGAAGTGTGTGTGTGTGTGTGTGTGTGTGTGTGTGTGTGTGTGTGTGTGTGTGTGTGTGTGTGTGTGTGTGTGTGTGTGTGTGTGCCCTGCGATTGGCTGGTGACCAGTTCAGGGTGTACCCCGTCTACTGCCCGAAGACATCTGGGATATGGCTCCAGCACATCTGTGACCCTCGTGAGGTTAAGCGGCTCAAATAAGGGATGGATGGATGGATGTCAGTCCATACAAAACAATTTTAATCCAATCATGTGAAGATGTGTTTTTGTCACTGATAATATTTTTTTCACAGAAAGAACACTGGAAACATGTGACCAAGTCTTATAACTTCCTCTTTTCATGACACACATAGTGCATTTGCCTCCCTTTGAGGAACAGTGCAATGGCAATGAAAACACTCTCCAGCAAAGACATGCCAGACAATCGAATATATATATAATCTGATTCAA